>NC_056733.1:1456316452-1456616452 GCF_019279795.1 Protopterus annectens
TTTTTTAAAAAAATTTTTTTTTAAAAAATTTTTTGGGGAAAAAAATAAAAATTTAAAATTGGTTTTTTAAAAAAAATTTTTTTTTTTAAAAAATTTTTAGGTTTTAAAAGTTAAAAAAAATTTTTTTTTTCTTTTTTTTGGGGGTTTTTAAAATTCTTTTTTTTTTTAAAAATTTAAAATTAAAAAAAAAAATTTTTTTTTACAAAAGAAAAAAAAAAAAAAAAAATTTTTTTTAAAAAAGTTTAAAATTTTTTAAAAAAAATTTTTTTAAAAAAATTTTTAAATTTTTAAAAAAAAATTTTTTTAAAAAAAATTTTTTAAAAAATTTTTAAAAATAAATTTTTTAATTTAAGGGGGAATTTTTAAAAGGGTTTTTTGTTTTAAAAAAGGGTTTTTTTTGGGGGGTTTTTTTTTTTTTTTAAATTTAAAAATTTTTTTTATTAAAATTTTTTTTTAAAATTTTTTGTGTTTTTTTTTTTAATTTTTTTTTTTTGTTAAATTTTTTTTAATTTTGTAAAAATTTTTTATTAAAAATTTTTTTCCCCAAAAAAAAAAAAATAAAAAAAGGGGTTTTTTTTTTAAAAAAAATTCTAAAAAAAATTTTTTTTTTAAAAAGAAAAAAAAAATATGGTTTTTAATTTTTTTATTAAATTTAAATTTAAAAATTTTTAAAAAAATTTTTTTAAAATTTTTTAAATTTAAAAAATTTTTTTTTTTAAATTTAAAAAAAAATTTTTTAAAAAAAAATATAAATTTTTAAAAATTTTTTAATTTTGTAAAAATTAAAATTTTTTTTAAAAATTTTTTTTTAAAAAATTAAAAATTTTTAAAAATTTAAAAAAAAATTTTTTTTTTTTTTTAAAAAATTTTTTTTTTAAATTTTTTTTTTTTAAAATTTTAAAATTTTAAAATTAAAAAATTTTTTGGGGGTTTTTTTTATTTTTTTTAAAAAAAAATTTTTAATTTTTTTTTTAATTTTTTGGGGGTTTTTTAAAAAAAAAAATTTTTTGGAAAAAAAATTTTTTTTTTTTTTAAAAAAAATTTTTGGTTTTTTTTTTTGGTTTAAAATTTTTTTTTAAAATTTTTTGGTTTTTTTTTTAAAATTTTTTTAAAAAAAAAAAAAATTTTTTGGGGGGGTTTTTTTAAAATATTTTGGATTTAATAAACATACTATTAAAAGACGATTTGATTTCGCACAACACTTTTGGTAGAAAATTTAACTTTAACATGCCGTCGGAGCTACCAACTACCGGCGTGCACAAAAAGCGCAGGGATAAGGACCGACAACCTAGGCCTAAGCCCGATTCTGAGGCCTCAGTTGATCTGGTCTCCGGTTACTAGTGAGGCTCCGATGCAGCCTCTGACTACCGCAGTTCTGGAACCTGAGACCGCTACTGATATTTTGACTGAATGTACTAGGCCAACGCAGCCTTTTACTTCAGGCCCTTATGACGATTTACCTTCCAAGGACGTCGGTACTTGTGAAACGCCATCTGTTTCTGAAGGCGTTTTTAGACAGACTTAGTCAAAACGTTTTCCAAGTCGAAGACTCCTAAATTGAAAGGCTAAGAAACATGCTCAAAATGGTTGAAGATTTGATTTCTCTTAGGGGTTCACAGCCGCCTCCTGACAAAAGGCCTAGACAAGAGGAAGATTCTGCTTCCTCTGAACAACTGTCTATTTCTTTGGATTCCTCTGAGGACCAAGATTATTCCTTCTCTTATGAAGATTCTGATGCTGAGGACTATTTCCTCAGCTTCCCCTCCAGAAGATTACTCGTTTGGGGAAACTTTACACACTATGAAGGAACATTTTCACTGGGAAGGTCAGGATTACTCTGATTCCAAGAAAAGGCTGAGAGTTTTTTACTCCCCCAACACAGACCTTTAGCCATCCCTCCTGTTTTGGACATTGTGGATGATGTCTACTTAGAATCCAGTTTCAACCCTGACTCTCTACCTCCTGCCCTGGCCAAGCCTGACAGATACTACAGAGTGTCTGATTCCCACAAATTCCTGTACAAAAGCCCAGTAGCTGATCCAGAGACTATCTCCCAGGGTCCCAAGGGGGCTAAGGCTTCAATGGCTAAAAATCCAATACCTTCTGAAAGGGATTCAAGAACACTAGACAGATGGGGGAAAAAGGTTTACACCTCAGCCACTTTAGCTATGAGAGCACTAAACTGTCAATTTCATATGCTTAAGTATCAGCAATTTCTGATCTCTCAGTTAAAACAAAAGATAACCACCCTACCTCAACAATCTGAAATGAAAGAAGTACAGGATTTGTTGCATGCCATCGAGCAGGTAGGCAAATATATCTTACAATGTGGGTTTGATTCTTTAGAGGCCTCCTGCAGAGCAGCTGTCGCTGGATCAGTTATACGTAGGCATGCCTAGTTAAAGGAACAAAGTCTGCCTGATCATGTTAAAGCAAAACTACTAGATGCTCCCTTACAGCAGGATGTTCTTTTTGGTGTTAAAGCAGAAGTAGTTTAAAAAAAAATGGAAGATAAGGCGAAATCAATGCAGACAGTCAAAGATTTCCTACAAGTACAACCCCCTCGCTTCAGCAGAAACTGGCCAACAAAAAATTGATCCTTTCCAGCCACTGACAGGCCTCAGAGGGGTAAATACAGGTGCCCAAGGGGCAGAGGACAACCACAAGCTCAGTATAAGCCTCGCCAATGGGGCACTCCAACCCAGAAGGGAGGAGAAGACAGGTCTCAACCCACCAGAAGGCAAACTGAATGACTTGCACCTAAGCTGGCCAAACAAAGCTCTTTTGTCAGCCCCCTTGGGGGGAAAACTAGCACTATTTGCAGACAACTGGCACATGGTCACAAAGGACAAATGGGTCCTAGACATAATTTTACGAGGATACAGATTCCACTTTCACACCTTGCCAATAAAAAGAGAAATGCCAAACCTGCCACAAAATCAAAGGGCAGAGGCTCAAAAACAAATTACAGCTCTCATGGCCATGAGAGCCATTCAAAGGGTACCAACTCGAGAGCAAGGCCAAGGATTTTACTCAAGACTCTTCCTGGTACCCAGAAAAGAAAATGCTTGGAGACCAATTCTGGACCTTTCAATTCTAAACACTTACAAGTTCCCAAATTCAAGATGCTAACATTACAGCAGCTACTTCCGATGTTGGGCAAGGAAGCATGGCTGGTAACATTGGATCTCAAGGAGGCATACCTGCATGTCCCTATCAGACAAAGTTGCAGAAGATACCTCCGTTTCATTGCAGGTTCAACCCATTATCAATTCTCTGCACTGCCCTTTGCCTTATCTACTGTGCCCAGAGTATTCACAAAATGCCTGCACCAGTAATTGCATACTGCAGACAAAGAGGAATTCAAATATATCCATATCTGGACTGCCTCATCCAAGCAGAAAGAAAAGATATTCTGTTATAACTTCTGGCTTTTGTGAAGCATCTACTAAATTGTCTGGGGTACACAGTAAACTAAAAGAAGTCAAAACTAGTACCCTCACAAAAAAATGACATTCCTGGGTGCCAGCTTGGACACAATGGCCCAGAAGGCTTATCTTACACCAGACAAGCAATTACAACTGACTCAATATTTCAAGATGATGGCAACAAAGACCCAATTAACTGCAAGAAAAATTCTGCAGGCTTTGGGCTTCATGGCATCTTGCATTCTGATACCATTTGCAAATGAGGAAATTAGTGGTATCTAAAAAGCGTATGGTCTCAACACAGCCACAGCTTGGACACAGTGTTCTCTCATTCCCTGCCTTCAACAGGAATTTCTATGATTGGCACAGGCATGTCACCTCAACAAGGGTCAGCCTTTCACCTTGCCCCCACCCAGGCAAACTATCACAACAGATGCTTCAGATTATGCCTGGGGGGCACACATGGCAGGGCAATGCATTCAAGTCCTATGGACTGCAGAACAAAGAAAACTGCACATAAACCAAAAAGATGCTAGCTGAACAGAAAGCTCTGACAGCCTTCAAGGATCTAATACAGCCAGGACAACTTGCAATAAAGACGGACAACACCACAGTAATGTGGTACATAAACAAGGGGGCACACATTCCTACCCTCTTTGCAGGCAAGCAATCTTATGGAACACAGCTCTGGCCTACCAAGTCCAGTTACAAGCTCAATTCCTGCCAGGACAGAAAAACACATTGGCAGACGACCTAAGCAGAAACATCAAAGATCCCCACAAGTGGAAGCTAGACCCACAAATATTTACAATGATAACTCAAAGATGGGGTCTACCAAATATAGACCTGTTTGCCAGTCCTCAAAACTACCAGCTGACAAAATTTTGTACAAGGACATTCCACCATCAAGCTTGGAAAGTGGACGCGCTCTCCTTCAGTTGGAAAAACCTGACAGCATATGCTTTTCCTCCATTACTTCTCACAAAGGTTCTTTTGAAGGTCAAAAAGGAGAAGCCTCGACTGATTCTCATAGCCCCAGACTGGCCACGCCAGCACTGGTACCCATTATTGAAGAATATGGCTCACAGCCCACCTTGGATATTGACTCAAATACCTCATTTACTCACGCAGCAAGACAAACAGATTCTACTCGGCCAGATCAAAACCTTAAACCTGGCTGCATGGCAAATCAATTGAGCATCCCACCAGCCCCTCTTTCACAAGCAGTACTGGATGTTATTCTAGAGGCCAGGAGGCCAAGCACCAGGAAGGCTTACTCGGACAAATGGAAAAGGTTTTGTGCTTGGAACCAAGCTAAAGGCCAAGACACAACTCAGCCTCGTATGCCTCACATTCTGCACTATTTAGCTGAGATGTTGCATAAAGGACTTTCCTTTTCAATTAAAATCCATGCTTCAGCTATTTCAGCTCACTACGACACAAATCCACCTTTATTTTCAAACCCTCTTCTAAGGCAGTTCCTCAGAGGGGCAAAAAACATTAGACCACCTAGAAGAGCCCCTACAACATGGGACCTCAACTTTGTTCTGGAAAAATGAACGCTACCTCCCTTTGAACCAGCTTTTTCTGCAGACCTTCAGTTCCTATCTTGGAAGACTGCCCTGCTCCTGGCAATAACTTCTGCTAGGAGAGTCTCAGAATTACAGGCACTTATGGCAGTGGAACCTTTCCTTATTTTTCATTAAGACAGAGTTTCTCTATGAACTAATCATTCCTTCATGCCTAAGGTGGTTTCCAGTGTAGCTTTAAATCAAACCGTCCACCTACCCACTTTCTTCCCCAATCCACAGAACAAAGGTGAGAAGACTCCTGCATTCCTTGGACATTCACAGGCAGCTTTGTTACTACTTGGATAAAACTAAGGCTTTCAGAAAAACTGACCAGCTCTTTGTCTCCTATGCTACAGCTTCTCAAGGGAGGGCCATATCCAAGCTAACCATTTCTAAATGGATAGGCCATTGCATACGATTCTGTTATACCCATCATGGGAAACCAGTTCCTCCTACCATTAGATCCCACTCTACCAGGGCAACAGCTACCTCTACAGCCTTTCTCAGGGGGGTACCTACCAAGGAAATTTTAGAAGCTGCAACTTGGAGTTCTGTACACACCTTCATTAAACACCATCACTTACCTCTTTACTCTAAGTCCAGGGCAGGCTTCGCCACTGCAGTTCTGCAGGGCCTCATTGCCTCCACTAACCCTCTATGATGCCTCCACCCTACCTTAGCTTTGGGACTCAACCCAAGTGTGATGACTGCAGCAGGGTAACACGATGAACATAGTACAGTTTTGTACCTACCATAAATGTAGATGTTCGAGTGTTCACCCTGCTGCAGTCCAGGTTACCCTCCCTCCAACCCCTCTGATCTACTGGCTAGATCTTTGCTATGCCTTTCTGATGTATTTGCTTATAGCTGAAGGGATTGTGTGTTTGTACAGTGTTCACACCTTTTGGTACTAATTTGGATCACCTTTTTGGGGGCACCTGACATCTGGGGCAAGAAAAACTGAAGAAAATGGCGTCTGTTGCAATATATGTACCTCCTGGCGCACTGACATCAGGGATGAGGCGACAGCAACCGATGTCGGACCAAGACTTTGGAAATCCGGCCGACACTGGGACCGCCTGATGACAGGATAACCCAAGTGTGATGACTGCAGCAGGGTGAACACTTGAACATCGACATTTATGGTAGGTACAAAACTGTACTTTGCTGCTCAAAAAACTAAAAAACAGAATTTTTGGAAAGGGGATATCAAGCAGGGGATATTTATCAAACTATTTCTGATGCTTGGCAATAGAGACACTAGATGTAGACCGTATTTTCATTCTAGTACTAATAGTGGTAATATAGACACTGAATCTTCTGGCAATGTTTTTAGAATTGTTTTTCAATTTGCTAGTAACATTAATCAATATACCGACATTATTAGGAGACACTGGCATTTACTACAAGATGTTCCTAATCTGGTTGGTATAATTGGAAATACCCCTCATTTTAGTTTTAGAAACAAGTCACTGAAGCAGCACTTGTGCAATAGGGATACATATAAAGACACAAGTAAATCTGTTAGGGTACTTTTCCCTGTAGAACTTGTAGCGCCTGTCCCCATATTTTTAACAAATACATATACATATACATATTTAACAAATACATATACACATCCAACTAGGCATTTTACATTACATTCTGAACAGTATTCAGACTGCAAAACCACAGATGTTGTTTATTTTAGTTTGTCAGCAATGCCCAGCATTTTATGTGGGCAAAACTAACAGGCCATTAAAAGACAGAATTCTAGAACACATTTGTGATATTAGAAATAATAAGCAATCTAATGCCCTTGCTAATCATGTTATGTGTACAGATGCTTCCCATTCTTTTAAATTCTTTGTTTTACAACATTTTCATAGAAATTTGAGAGGAGACATGAAAATGTTACAGAAAGCCATGAGCAAAGATGGATTTTAAAACTTGATGCTGAACGCTATCCAGGGCTTAATGGGACTTCTTCTTTAATCCCTTTTTAAAAAGCAAGACATCTTAAGCATTGATTTATTTTAACATGTTTTATTTTATTCTTAACATTTTTTATGGTGATATATATAAATTATATATATATATATATATATATATATATATATATATATATATATATATATATATATATATATAAATTATATATATATATATATATATATATATATATATATATATATTGTTTATAAAAGGTTTTTAGTGGTCTACTAGAAATATCTACATTTATATTTTATATTCACTGTTTTAAGATGTGTTTTAAAATAGAGATGTATATATATTTTTTTGCTGTCAATATATATTGTTTTGCTGTCTCTAAATAGTAGCTAATTGTGACATCACTGATTCTGCTTAATTGATGACTAATCTGTTTAAGAGCTGAAGTGCATTTTAACTGTCTGATGAAGCAACCACTTGTGAAAGCGCTTGCCTCTTCAGTTTTTTATTTTTGTAATAAACGCTATTGTGTCACCCTGGTGCACTGTTTTTTTTTTTTTTTTTTTAATAAATAGCAATACGTTTAGCTCATTCTCATTTAACATATGTAATCCTGTCTCGCCTTCATTCTTACACTTGGGTTCGGAGCCGATCGTCTTCTCCGACTCTGCAATTCTCTAGCTCAAAATCTAGTTGGCTCGTGGCAAGGAGGTATCCCATCATGCACCGCTGACATATCCCAGATCTCGTTTGCGGCTTGAGTTCAGAAGTGCTTGGCCGTGACTAAGTGGAATTCTTTTCTTATTCTACTTGATAGTGTTTAAATTTATTAAGCTGTATTAGTATTTGTTACTAGTCTGGTGTTGAAGACCTTGTGTAGCTTTGTTTGCTGCGTTTTTTTCTTGGCTGTTCTTCCGCAGGCCTTTTTGTTGCATCCCTGCACTCGCTGTTGGTTTTTGCTGTTTGGGCTTTTGCCCAATTGTTTTTCTTCCAAAGCTATCATTCTCCAAGGGCTAGGCCCATTTAAGTTAGAGGACCTAGTCCTCTCCAACTATCTGTTGCTTTTCCTTCAGAGCTAACTGTTTAGAGGTAGTCCCTGCTTTGTTTTACCGCTAGTCACTGTGATGTGGCTTTTTCCTGTCTGTTAGTATTTGTATTGGTGGCAGATATGTCTAAAGAATTGAAAGACCACAAACCTTCGGGGTTTAAAAATGTTCCAAATGTGCTCAAAAAATGTCCCTGACAGATGGGCATGCTATTTGCGTATATTGCTTAGGTGCTATTCACCTTCAAGAATCTTGCTCATTTTGACATGCTTTTAGTCCTAGATTCCTTCAAGAGAGAGAGAACAAACTTATCCTAAAAGGTCTCAAAGCATTCCTTTGAGGAAGAATTGGCTTCTTCCTCCTCTAGTTCCAAGTCACCCTCATCTAAGAAAGACTAAGCTAAACATTCAAAAAGGTGGTCTACTCATTCAGTGTCTTCGGAACCACCAAATAAAATATCCAAATCGACGACTTCCACTTTGGCTCCATTGGTTTTGGTGCAGACAGATTATTCATTTGGAGCGATCAGTTTTGGTTCCAAAGGATTACAAAGCTGATAAGAGTCTGTCTCTGGGTCGGTCGGCAGAACTTCGTCTGGTTTCTCTGACACACTGCCAATTTTTCAGTGGTCTAGGTCCCTCATGTTATCCTCCAGGTCCTCTAGGAGCCTTTCTGATGATGTTGAGAGTGGTGTGCAGACTTCTGAACACCGGCGCTGGCAAATTTACTTTTGGCTCCATCCCATTCGGCTCCGGAGCCTACTGAGCCTGTCCACCCCATCACCGTTCCTCCGAGCCACTCCGGCACTTCAGAGCCAGAGATGATGTTGCCACTTGTTGTGGAAAGGTTGGTTCTAGCTACCTCTGTGGGCCTCTCTGTTCAATATCCACTCTGACACCGGCACATTCTGTGTGGGGTCTAGGGTCCTAAGCTCTCCAGTCGAGCTCGAGGGGGACGCTTGGACCCAAACTTCAGTTCCAAGCTTACTTCTCAGTGCTTCGGCTCGGGTGAGCTCGGACCCCACATCTGTCTCTGAGTCCATCTCCTCAGTACCGAGGACTGCCTCTGCTCCTGTGGAACAAGGGGTGTCCTCTGAGCTGAGGGGGTTGGCCTTTAGGCTGATGAGTGTTTTGTCCAAGTCTTCAGTTCCAACTAGGGGCACCAACACTCTCCCCCAAAGCGCCAACCTCAGTCTCAGCACCTTCTCTCATTCAATACAGCGGAGACTTGCAGCCTCAAGAACCCTCCATGAGTGGACCCCAGTCTTCTGAAACCTCCCCAGAATATCCTTCTGAGGAGCCCCCTCAGAAGCAAACTTGTAAGAGGAAGCATGTTGACTCCCCCAATGAGTCCATTACATCAGACACTTCAAGGAGTCAGAAGGGTCCCCCAAGTCGTCCTAGGATATCTCCTTTACAGTTATCCTTGAGATCCTGAAACAGAGGTGTCTGGCCCACCACTTCCCCTTCTGATGAGTCAGTGTATCTGAAGGCTTTCTGGTCTCAACCCACCGCCTCTTGGGTATCTCCACCTTTCAACAAACTTTTGGGTCTAGTGAGTCGAAAGATGTGGGAATCTCCTGATATTGTGGAACCAATTCCTAGAAGACCCAATAAATTCCTATCAGCACCACAGGACAGAATTTCTTACCAAGGGCATGCCAGTAGATGCCATGGTGGTGGCAGCAGCCACCAAAAAGGAACTAGCTGAAACTTCGTCCACCAAACAAGGAGTCTCGAACAATGGACAGGTATGGGAAGCGTGTCACTTAAGTGGCTTTTACACTTAGATCGCTGAACTTACCTCATTTCACTAGGCTCCAGAGAGATCTGAAAGAGCTAGGAGATGCTCTCCAAGGTGACTTATCTGAAGTGGTATCTGATGAGCTTAATGCACAGATGTCTACCTTAAATTCTGTTAACTCCTCCATGAGGCTATCTTATGCAGCGGATGGAGTGAGTTTCCTCCGGCCCCTGCCAAACCTGACAGATACTACAGGGTTCCAGATTCCCACTTCCACTTGTATAAGGCCCATGCTGCAGACCCAGAAACTATTTCTCAGGGCCCGAAAGGTGTTGCAGCTGCCACTGCCAAAAACCCACTACCCTCTGAAAGGGAGTCAAGAGCATTAGAGAGATGGGGAAAAAAAGTTTATACATCTGCTACTCTTTCTGCCAGGGCTTTAAACTGTCAATTCCATATGATACAGTACCAGGAATATTTGTTAGACCAGCTGAATAAAAAGCTTTCTTCTCCTGAACCTTTAGACCGTAAGGCCCTTCAGGATTTGGTACACAATTCTCAGCAGGTCAGTAATAATTTTTTAAAATGTGGCTATGATTCACTGGAAGCTTCATTTAGATCAGCTATGACTGGGGCAGTAATTCGTAGACATGCCTGGCTAAAAGAACAATCCTTGTCGGACCATGTCAAGGCTAAACTCCTAGATGCACCAATGGAGAAACAAAGTTTATTTGGCTCCCCTGCACAGGAGATTCTAAATAAAGTGGAAGAAAAAGCAAAATCTGCGCAAACAGTTAAGGATTTTCTGCAGGTCCAACCTCCGAGGTTCAGCAGAAACTGGCCTTCAAAGAATTGGTCCTTTCCAGGCAACTCCAAAGCACAGAGGGGCAGGAATAGACGCCCAAGAGGCAGAGGTCAATCAAAAGGTGCCTACAGGGGTCGCCAGTGGCAACCTGCCAACCAGAGGAGTACTGCCACAGCTGCAACTACATCCACTTCCACAGGACAAACACAATGACTTGACTCTGACTCTGCCTACAAGGGAACAACTGGAAGCACCCTTGGGCGGAAAATTGGCTTTATTCTCAAACAACTGGCATTGCATTACAAAAGACAAATGGACATTGCAAACAATAGACAGAGGATACAGGTTTCATTTCCACACTTTACCAAGAAGGAGCGTAATGCCAAACCTTCCACCAAACCAGACGCCAGAGGCGCTAAGACAAATCAACAATTTACTTCAGATTAAAGCAATAGAAAGGGTACCATCTACGGAACAAGGCCAAGGGTTTTACTCCAGACTATTCCTTGTACCAAGAAAAGAAACCCAATGGAGGCCTATTCTCGACTTGTCCGCACTAAACACATATCTCATTGTGCCAAAATTCAAAATGCTGACCCTACAGCAACTTCTTCCCATGTTGGGCAAGGAGTCTTGGCTGGTGACTCTAGATCTCAAGGAGGCATACCTGCACGTCCCTATATGACCAGATTGCAGAAGACACCTCATATTTCTTGCAGGATCAGAGCATTATCAATTCTCAGCATTGCCATTTGGCTTATCTACTGCGCCCAGAGTATTCATGAAATGCCTGGCATCAGTAATTGCACATTGCAGGCTTCAGGGAATTCAAATCTACCCATACCTGGACGACTGCCTAATACAAGCGGAGAACAGGACAAGACTTACAAAGGATTTGGCCTATGTCATACACCTGTTACAGGCCTTGGGATACACAGTCAACATCCAGAAGTCAAGACTAGTGCCATCCCAAAGGATAACCTTTTTGGGTGCGGATCTGGACACTAACTCAGATGGCTTTCCTCACAGAAGAAAAACAAAAGCAACTACCAGTCTACTTCATGGCTTTGACAAGACGAACTCGGCTCACTGCAAGGAAAGTCCTGCAGGCCCTGGGTTACATGGCATCTTGCATAATCTTGATCCCACATGCCAGGCTGCATATGAGGAAATTACAATGGTACCTAAGGAATGTATGGTCTCAACACAGGCACAGTCTAGAAACCATGATTCCAATCATTCCATGCCTGAAAAAGGAATTCCTGTGGTGGGCTCAGGCCTGCCAGTCCAACAGAGGGTTGCCTTTCACCAAACCAGATCCAAGGCAGACCATCACCACGGACGCCTCAGACCGAGGATGGGGAGCACACATAGAAGACAAGTGCATCCAAGGCCTATGGACTCAAGACCAGCTGAATTTGCACATAAACCTAAAGGAGATGCTGGCAGTGAAACATGCAATCGAGGCATTCAAATCATTCCTCCAGCAAGGTCAAATGCTGATAAGGACAGAATACCACAGTCATGTGGTACATAAACAGGGAGGCACACATTCCTACCCTCTATGCCGGATGGCAATGGATCTGTGGAACCTAGCCCTGGATCTCAACATCCAACTGCAGGCCAAATTCCTACCAGGAAAAGAGAATTCACTAGCAGACAGCTTAAGCAGAACTACCACGGATGCTCACGAATGGATGCTGCATCCAGACATCTTCATAATCATAACAAACAAATGGGGAATGCCAGAGATAGACCTGTTCGCCTCCCCACTCAACAACCAACTAAAGAAATTCTGCTCAAGAGTATACCACCCACAAGCCTGGAAGCTGGACTCCCTCTCTTTCAACTGGAATGCCCTAGCAGTGTATGCTTTTCCACCACTTCCATTGATGTACAGAGTACTACTGAAGATCAGAGAAGAACAGTCAAAGGTGATACTGATAGCTCCAGACTGGCCAAGGCAGCACTGGTATCCGCTGCTGAGAAGCATGTCTCTGACAAACTCATGGCCTCTACCCGTATGGCCTCTACTTCTAACGCAGAACAACTTCAAGACACTGCATCCAAACTTGAAAACACTGCAGCTGACTGCCTGGAAAATTGCCTAAAACAAAACCAAACTGTCTTATCTCAAAGGGTCAAGGACATAATCCTGGAGGCTCGTAGACCCTCCCCAAGAAAGACATACTCAGCTAAATGGAAGAGATTCCTCATTTGGAGTGCTTCAAAGGGTACAAATGTCACACTGGCAAACCTAGCAAACATCCTAGAATACTTAGCAGAACTGTTCCACAATGGCCTGTCCTATTCTTCCATTAAGATTCATGCTTCAGCAATTTCAGCAGAATACAACATGGATCCTCCTATCTTCTCTCACCCTCTCCTCAGACAATTTTTAAGAGGGATCAAAAATGTAAAACCTCCAAGAAAAACCCCTCTTCCTGCATGGGATCTCAATTTTGTGCTGGAAAAATTAACACTACCTCCCTTTGAACCAGCAGCATCAGCAGACTTACAGTTCTTATATTGAAAACTGCTTTCCTTCTAGCAATCACTTCAGCAAGAAGAGTATCCGAGTTACAGGCTAATGGCAGTGCAGCCTTTCCTTATTTTTCACCAGGATAGAGTGTCTCTGAGAACCAATCCTACTTTCATGCCAAAGGTGGTATCCAGGGTATCCTTGAACCAAGCTATTCATTTGCCTACGTTCTTCCCTAACCCACAGAACAGGGGGGGAAAACTACTGCACACCTTGGATGTACACAGACAGCTACGCTACTATCTGGACAGAACTAAAACCAGCAGAAAAACTGACCAACTTCTGGTAGCATATGCAGCTGGAGTGCAAGGAAAAGCAATTTCCAAACAGACAATCTCTAAATGGATAGGAAATTGCATTCGTTTCTGCTACTCTTTTCATGGAAGGACAGCTCCTGAAAATATCAGGCCTCACTCCACAAGAGCCACAGCCACCACTACTGCTTTCCTATGAGGGGTGGCTACCAAAGACATTTTAGAAGCTGCTACTTGGAGCTCCGTGCATACATTTGCCAAGCATTACAACTTTATACTCCAGATCCCGAGCTGGTTTTGCAACTGCAGTTTTACAGGGGATCATAACTACACCATCCTTATCTTAGTACCTCCTCCCCCAGTTTGGCTATGGTATTCTACCCATATGTTATGACTGCAGATGCATCCTTGAAGGACATAGTACAGTTTTGTACCTACCATAAATGTAGATGTCCGATAGGTATGCATCTGCAGTCAGGATTACCCACCCGCCTTCCCCTCTGTGGTATTCTTAGGGTGCTTACCCCTCTTTCAGCTAGCTGGGGGAATCTATTATGGTGTATTTGTTTGTGTGTGTATATATATATATATATATATATATATATATATATATATATATATATATATATACACATATACATATACATATATATACATATATTGTTTTACTCTCTGGAATTTTCATTTTTTATCCAAATTTAGCCTTCCTAGAGGGCACCTGGGGCAAGAAACACTGAGGAAAATGGCATCGGCTGATGCCTTTATACCCCAGCAGGTGTGACGTCGGGGAAGATGCGACATCAGCAGAGGCCAGACCCAGACTTTGGAATCCGGCCGACCGAAGGGCTGCCTGAGGCAGGACAACCCATATGTTATGACTGCAGATGCATACCTATCAGACATCTACATTTATGGTAGGTACAAAACTACTTTTTTCAGTCATCCAACATGTCCCTGCAGACCAAGTAGGATTAGGGACTTACTCCAGATTCTTTTTGGTGCCCAAACGACCAGGGATCTTGAGACCCATCTTGGATCTTAGCAAGTTGAATGACTCCGTAAAGAAGTCCAAGTTCCGAATGGTCTCATTAGTCTATACTCCCACTGTTAGGGAAAGATGTTTGGATGTGCTGCATAGATCTCTAAGATGCATACTACCACATCAAAATGGACAGAGCATCAAGGAGTCGGTCACGCTTCCGGCTGGGGGCCAGTCATTACCAATTTCACACTCTGCCCTTTGGTTTCACCACAGCCCCCAGAGTGTTCACCAAATGCATGGCAGTGGTAACATCTCACTTGAGATGTCTTGGATTCCAAGTGTTTCCGTACCTGGACGACTGGCTCCTGACTGCCACCACCAGGTATTACAAGCCAGGGGACCCCCACCATTATGACTTGCTTGTAACTAGGCATTACAATAAACTGGCAAAAAATCTGCATAGTCACCCTCTCAGCATGTGAATTTCATTTGTGCAGAAATAAACACCGTTGCAATGAGGGCTTACCTCCCCATAAAGAGAGTTCAGAATCTCAGGCAACAAGTTTGGAATCTATTTCTTCAGTGAAAGGTGAAGACTGTACTCAAATTGCTAGGTATGATGGCCTCCACAATAACATTAGTCCCATTAGCCAGGCTGCACATGAGTTCTGCAGTGGGTACTTTACGCCCAGTGGTCTCTGCAGCAACTACCTCTTTCTCACCCCATCCTGATAACAGAATCTTGCAAACAGGATCTTCGCTGGTGGACCCAGTCCGGCCACCTGACTACAGGCAGACCTTTTGTTCTGCATCTCCCAGTCGCCACCGTGACCACGGATGCCTCCCAGATAGGGTGGGGGGGGGGGTTATTTGGGGAGAACAGTCCAAGGCATGTGGCAAGAACACAAGGCTCATTTACATGTGTCCTGGCGTTGCATGCATTTCACAGCTTTCTCCCTCTAGGGGCGATTGCGATTCATTCTGACAATGTCAGTGGTATGGTATGTAAACAAGGAGGGACCAAATCTTACTCCCTATGCAGAGAAGCCCTTCAAGTTTGGGAGTGGCAGTGTCTTCCCAACGCTTTCTGGTCGCAGTGCACATTCCGGGGAAAACCATTGTGATAGGCTCAGCAGGACAATTCTTATGCCTCACAAGTGGTCCCTGAATCCACACATTGCGGAACAGATTTTTCACAGATGGGGTCAGCCTTGCTGCAATCTCTTCGCCACCCCTCTGAATGCCAAATGCAGCAGCTACTTCACCCTGATCCCTTGAAAGGGGAGATGCCCAGAAACGCACCCGTTCACGATTGACCCTTGGGACGGCTTTATGCTTTTCCACCTTTTTTCTCTGATATCAAAGGTCATTCAGAAAGCAAAATCCTTGGGAAGCAAGATGATCCTCATTGCTCCTTACTGGCCTCAGATTTGGTTCCCCTTCCTCAGGTCTCACCTAATGGACTAACCTTGGATTCTGGACCCAGTGCCATTTTTACTGACTCTCGTATGTCAGGGGTGTTCCATCCCTCTCTCCACACCCACAACTTGACAGCGTGGCTTCTCCGGTTCCATCCCTAGTCAGGCTTAGACTTTCTTTTGATGTACATATTCTGACGACATCTCGCAAACCTTCAATTAGAAAGATTTATGCCAGTAAGTGGAAAAGGTTTTGTTTTTGGGCTCGCAATAGAAATCTCTATCCTTATACAGCCCCCGTCTCTGCGATTTTGGAGTTTTTTACACTGTTTCATCAAGGGTCAGCCGCTGCCACTGTTAAAGTTCCAGTGGCAGCTATTTCAGCCTTCCATTTTAGCTAATGAACCTAACCTTATGGATCATAGATTGAGCAGAGCCTTCCTTAAAGGTGCCACATTGAGACCCTCAGTCATGGACCCTGTGGCACCCTGGGATTTGAATTTTGCCTTCATAAACTTCTCCCTTTGAACCGTCAGCAACGTGCAATCGCAAATTCCTTTAATGGAAAACCATATTTTTAGTGGCCATCACATCTGCAAAGAGGGTCTCAGAACTTCAAGCCCTGTCTATTAGGCCGTCTTATTTGGTATTCCACAGACAGGGTTTCCCTATGGACCCAACCCTTCATTTGTTCCTAAGGTCTCTCCACAGGCTAATATTAATCAATCCATTGAACTACCTGTCTTTTTCCCAACTTTTTCCAATAAGGCAGAATACAAATTTCACCAGCATGACATTCATACAGCTACAATTCTATCTTCATAGAACCAAGAGTTTCAGAAGGTCAGACCAATTGTTTATTTCCTATTCAGTTTCAAGAAAGGGTTTACCAGTCTCAAAACCTACTTTATCACAATGAATTTCAAGCTGCATTTCATTCATTTATATGTCCAGTGGCAAAGATCTCCCTTTTAAGGTGAAGGCCCACTACCAGGCCCACTACCAGATCTGTTTCTACATCTGTGGCCTTCCAAGCCAAAATTCCAATGGATAACATTTGTACAGCAGCGACATGGCTACCCCTCATACATTCATAACTCATTACAAGTTGTTCATGACTTCCAGGAACAGATCTTCCTTTGGTTCCACAGTACTCAGAAGTATTTTCCTGTGAGCCACCCAAGATAAAGGTGCTAGGGATGCTGTCCCAAGTATAAGAATGAAGGCGAGATAGGACTGTAGTCCCACTCGTCCTTCATTCTTACTATCCCACCCTCCTGCCCCCTCCTTTGAGGACTTGGGGGAATTTAAACTATTACACACTCCCTCTACATTTGAGGCCTTTCTCCATGGTTTGTTCTTTCCTCTCTAGTTTCTACTATTAGCAGCAAACAAGATCTGGGATATGTCAGTGGTGCATGATGGGATACCTCCTTGCCACGAGCCAACGAAGACTTTGAGCTAGAGAATTGCTGAGTCAGAGCCAAGGATCAGCTCCGAACCCAAGTGTAAGAATGAAGGACGAGATGTACTACAAACATGGAACATTATGGTGAGTACATAACTTTTTTGTCTCTCAAAATTGGTTTTATGCTGACTACTGTATTCAGTCCAGGACTTTAGTCAGCATCTAAATGTATTAGCCATTCATATTCACATAGTTCCAAAGAATTATCTAAATTGTCCACCCCCTCATGTCTATGGCAAATATCTATAACTCTAAATAGAAACATGAGACATCTTTATTGCTGATTTACATTCTATAATTCTCGGTTTCCTAGTGCTTTTACCAACATGGAAGGTGGGGTATTCTTTACAGGCTGCAAAATTAACTATATTGAGTATTACAAGTGGCATGACTTTTAATTATAAAATTCTTATTAGTTATCGGACGTTTGAATTCACAGTCTTTAATATCATTGCAACATGCACAATTATAAGGTGGGACGGTCCCAGATTTCATGGTGTATTATGTTTGGTGGACAGATTCTTGTGGGTTTTTTTTTCATTTGTCACATTTTATAAGCAAATGAGTGTCTGTGCTACAATACTGGCAATTCTGGCATAGCTATGAGGATTCCCCAATTTTTTAATGAAATATTCTTTACATCATGGAACCTCCTGCCATAGGTTGTAACCTATGTCCTATTCCAGTGTTGCAGTATTTTACTAGTGGGTTTACCCTTCTGATCAGGCTGTCAGGACAGATTTCCAAAGATTCAATCCCTCTTGGTGCATCTGACGGGGAGGCAGGAACATGGGCCATAAAGGTGACGTCTGCACGCACCAGACCTCAGAACTTTTCAGCTGCCAGCCATACACCAGGTTTTCCTGCTACTTGCTGATGTTTGATATGAATCTAAACAAAGCTAAGTACCCCGTTGGGGATTCTTCCAGTCCTTTTTTGTATAGTCTGTTCATGTCCGGTAAGGTTATGTGCAACTGTGGTTGCCAGATTCCCCATAGACACCCACGACCAGTGTCTTTCTGTTCGGATAGAGAACACTGTTATAAGAACTGCATCATCTGAAAATCGTTCATTCCCCAAGACCCTTTGTTGCTGTTTACAGGCTCTTAATTTATACCTCGAAAATCAGCGTTCAAGACATTGTGCTAGGTATGGAGGCCGGCTCAGACTCTCCATCCAAACGACCAAGGAAGAGGGCCAAATCCATGCGGCCTACTACTTCCACTGCACCTCCTTCTGCTGCTCCTCAGCCTGTAGCCATTGTCAGCTTGGTTGAGGACCCGGCATCCGCCACAGCAGATGCATCGAGTACCTTATAGGAGGCTGCACAATCTAGAATGGGTGACACATCCAGGGAGAATGCACTGGCGACTGCTCCAGATGCCAGGAGGAACTAATGCCTTCGTTGGGTGCTTTGGACTCTGCCTCCACCATCTCACCAATTACCCCTAGGCCTACTGCTAGCCAGATGCCTGCTAGGCCTTCTAAAAAGAAGCAAAATACTAGACATCTTTCTCCAGGGCAAGAGACCTTACCCGATTGGCAGGCTTTTAGCCAAAGTTTATAAATGCCTTCATGGCCCCTAGGCCTTCCACTGTAGCTACTCCTGCTGTTCCACCTCTTCAGTCCCAGACCTTCCATCCCTGAAAGGACTGTGAGTCAGCCAGCAGAGGAGTTGTCTGACTGAGGACTCCCTGTCCTACTCTTCCGAGATCTCATCCCCCCTGGGGTATGGATCTCCTAAGGAAGCCTCTGCAGAGCCTGTTTCCCCAGTAGAAGACTTGACCTTTGGGGACACTGCTAACTTGGTGCGAGACAACTTCAAGTGGGAATGCTCAGACATGACTTGAGGCACGCAATTGATTTTATGCTCTCATACAGATGGAATCTCCTAACCCTTCGCCAGTTCCACCCATTCAACCTGCTTTCCTGGTTGCATTTGTTGCAGCATCCATTAATCCAGATTCCCAACCACCTTCTCTTCGCAGGGCAGATAGATTATACATGGTCCCTGACTCAGACAAATTCTTGCTCAGTTGCCCTCCGGCAGACCTTGCCACTATCTCCATTTCTACTGACAGGGCATCAAAACTCCTTCCTACCACCACTGTCCTCCCTGCAGGTAAGGACAGCAAGGCTATGGAGAGGTGGGGGAAGATTTAAACTTCTGTCACCCTAGCTTTTAGGGCAACAAATTACCAGTCTCGTGTGGCTGAACACTCCTGCTCTGCTGGACAAAGCATCCAAGACGTTGAATGACATCCCTGACTGTGCTGCAAAACATCCCTGTCTTCCTCGCTTGGGCTGATCTCTCAGGTGAACAAGCAGTCTCTTGGGTCTGGATAAGATGCAGCTGAGGCCTCAGCTGGGTCAGCTGCATCAGCATCCATGTTAAGGAGATATTCCTGGCTGCGCCTGCAGCCCCCTTCCTGATGATTTCAGAACCAAGATCCTGGACGCTCCTTTGGACCACTCGGCCCTCTGGTGCTAAAGTGGCTGACCTCTCTAAGTCTCTGCAACAAAAAGGGAAGGAACTACAGGACTTCAAGCATCTCCTAGTCTCTCCTATCCCTAAGTTCCAGAGGAACTAACTGGCAGACACCATTTATAAGGAAGTCCTCCAGGCCCTCAGCCCCTCCTAGGTCTAGAAGTCCCCCCCCCAAAAGACAGCCCACTCAGCCTAAGACACTTCAGCCTGCTAGCCAGAGGCCTTCCTTTCCTGACAGGGTAGGCAGTGTCTGGACTGCCTGTCACAACTCCTACCCCCACCTCCCTCCCTCCATTGTCCAACCACCTCTCAGTCTCCCTATGTGGTCCCTCATGACAGACATGTGGGTTTTATCCATACTGCGGGAGGGTTACTTTATGACTTGAATCTCCTCTCCTGGGAGTTTTGTCTGGCCATGCCACCACTGCCTGCATCTTAACTGTCCCACCCCTTTAAACAGAAATTTAAACTATTACACACTCCCTCTACATTTGAGGCCTTTCTCCATGGTTTGTTCTTTTCCTCTCTAGTTTCTACTATTAGCAGCAAACAAGATCTGGGATATGTCAGTGGTGCATGATGTGGATACCTCCTCAATGCCGAGCCAAATCTAAGACTCTTGAGCTAGAGAATTGGGTCGGAGTCAGAGCCAAGGATCAGCTCCAACCCAAGTGTAAGAATGAAGGACTAGATGTACTACAAACATGGAACATTATGGTGAGTACATAACTTTTTTGTCTCTCAAAATTGGTTTTATGTTGACTACTGTATTCAGTCCAGGACTTTTAGTCAGCATCTAAATCGTATTAGCCATTCATATTCACATAGTTCCAAAGAATTATCTAAAATTGTCCACCCTCATGTCTATGGCAAAATATCTATAACTCTAAATAGAAACATGAGACATCTTATTGCTGATTTACATTCTATAATTCTATAATTCTCGGTTTCTAGTGCTTTTACCAACATGGAAGGTGGGGTATTCTTTACAGGCTGCAAAATTAACTATATTGAGTAATTACAAGTGGCATGACTTTTAATTATAAAATTCCTTATTAGTTATCTGGACGCTTGAATTACACAGTCTTTAATATCATAAGGCTGCAACAAGTTTACAATTATAAGGTGTGGATTTGTCCCAGATTTCATATGGTGTATTATGTTTGGTGGACAGATTCTGTGGGTTTTTTCATCATTTGTCACATTACATTTTATAAGCAAATGAGTGTCTGTGCTACAATACTGGCAATTCTAAGCATTAGCTATGAGGATTCCCCCAATTTTTTTAATGAAATATTCTTTACATCATGGAACCCTCCTGCCATAGGGTTGTAACCTATGTCCTATTCCAGTGTTGCAGTATTTACTAGTGGGTTTACCCTTTCTGATCATAGGCCAAGTCAGGACAGATTTCAAAGATTCAATCCTCTTGGTGCATCCACGACGGGAGGCAGTGAACATGTAACTATAAGCAGGTGATCTGTGCAACTGACGCATCTCAGACCTCAGAACTTTTCAGCTGCCAGCCATACACCAGGTTTTCCTGCTACTTGCTGATGTTTGATATGAATCTAAACAAAGCTAAGTACCCCGTTGGGGATTCTTCCAGTCCTTTTTTGTATAGTCTGTTCATGTCCGGTAAGGTTATGTGCAACTGTGGTTGCCAGATTCCCCATAGACACCTGTACCTACTGTGCGTCTTTCTGTTCGATAGAGAGAACACTGTTATAAGAACTGCATCATCTGAAAATCGTTCATTCCCCAAGACCCTTTGTTGCTGTTTTCAGGCTCTTAATTTATACCTCGAAAATCAGCGTTCAAGACATTGTGCTAGGTATGGAGGCCGGCTCAGACTCTCCATCCAAACGACCAAGGAAGAGGGCCAAATCCATGCGGCCTACTACTTCCACTGCACCTCCTTCTGCTGCTCCCTCAGCCTCAGCCGTTGTCAGCTTGGTTGAGGGACCCGCATCCTTCCACAGCAGATGCAACGAGTACCTTATAGGAGGCTGCACAATCTAGAATGGGTGACACATCCAGGGAGAATGCACTGGCGACTGCTCCAGATGCCAGGAGGAACTAATGCCTTCTGGGTGTTATGCTGGACTCTGCCTCACCATCTCACCACTACTACCCTAGGCCTTACTGCTGGGCCAGATGCCTGCCAGCCTTCTAAAAGAAGCAAAATACTAGACATCTTTCTCCAGGGCAAGAGACCTTACACATTGGCAGGCTTTTAGCCAAAGTTTATAAATGCCTTCATGGCCCCCCTAGGCCTTCCACTGTAGCTTCTCCTGCTGTTTCCACCTCTTCAGTCCCAGACCTTCCATCCCTGAAAGGACTGTGAGTCAGCCAGCAGAGGAGTTGTCTGACTGAGGACTCCCTGTCCTCACTCTTTCCCGGAGATCTCCCTATCCCCCTGGGGTATGGATCTCCTAAGGAAGCCTCTCTGCAGAGCCTGTTTCCCAGTAGAAGACTTGACCTTTGGGGACACATACTGAACTTGGTGCTGAGACAACTTCAAGTGGGAATGCTCAGACATGACTTGAGGCACGAATTGATTTTATGCTCTCATACAGATGGACCCTCCTAACCCTTCGCCAGTTCCACCCATTCAACCTGCTTTCCTGGTTTGCATTTGTTGCAAGCATCCATTAACCAGATTCCCAACCACCTTCTCTTAGCAGAGGGCAGATAGATTATACATGGTCCCTGACTCCTGGTGACAAATTCTTGCTCAGTTGCCCTCCCCGCAGACCTTGCCACTATCTCCCATTTCTACTGACAGGGCATCAAACTCCTTTTCCTACCACCACTGTCCTCCCTGCAGGTAAGGACAGCAAAGGCTATGGAGAGGTGGGGGAAGATTTAAACTTCTGTCACCCTAGCTTTTAGGGCAACAAATTACCAGTCTCGTGTGGCTGAACACTCCTGCTCTGCTGGACAAAGCATCCAAGACGCTGAATGACATCCCTGACTTTGTGCTGCAAAACATCCCTGTCTTCCCCGCTTAGCTGGCTGAGTCTCTCAGGTGAACAAGCAGTCTCTGGGTCTGATAAGATGCAGCTGAGGCCTCAGCTGGGTCAGCTGCATCAGCATCCATGTTAAGGAGATATTCCTGGCTGCGCCTGCAGCCCCCTTCCTGATGATTTCAGAACCAAGATCCTGACGCTCTCCTTGGACCACTCACCCTCTGGTGCTAAAGTGGCTGACCTCTCTAAGTCTCTGCAACAAAAAGGAAGGAAACTACAGGACTTCAAGCATCTCCCTAGTCTCTCCTATCCCTAAGTTCCAGAGGAACTAACTGGCAGACACCATTTATAAGGAAGTCCTCCAGGCCCTCAGCCCCTCCTAGGTCTAGAAGTCCCCCCAAAGACAGCCTCACTCAGCCTAAAGACACTTTCAGCCTGCTAGCCAGAGGCCTTCCTTTCCTGACAGGGTAGGCAGTGTCTGACTGCCTGTCAGCAACTCCTACCCCACACTCCCTCCCT
This sequence comes from Protopterus annectens, assembly GCF_019279795.1. Classification (NCBI taxonomy): domain Eukaryota; kingdom Metazoa; phylum Chordata; order Ceratodontiformes; family Protopteridae; genus Protopterus; species Protopterus annectens. The sequence goes on from NC_056733.1 coordinate 1,456,339,618, forward strand.
CCATTGTCCAACCACCTCTCAGTCTCCCTATGTGGTCCCTCATGACAGACATGTGGGTTTTATCCATACTGCGGGAGGGTTACTTTATGACTTGAATCTCCTCTCCTGGGAGTTTTGTCTGGCCATGCCACCACTGCCTGCATCTTAACTGTCCTTTCTCCATCAGGTTTTAAACAACCTGCTGCTTCAGGGCACTATAAAATTAGTACCACTTCATTCTCAAGGGAAAGGATTCTACTCCAGAATATTTCTGGTTCTTAGGAAGGACCATGAAGACCTATCTTAGACCTCTCCCTTCTCTACCTCTTTTTAAAGGTCCCCTCCTTCAGGATGCTCACCTTACCCACACTATTTCCCCCCATTCTTCCTCAGGCCTTCATGGCAACCCTGGATGTAAAGGAGGCCTAACACATTCTCATAAAGCCCGCCGTCAGGAAATATCTCAGATTCCTAGCAGGCTCTTCTCACTTTTGGTTTGGTGTCTTGCCTTTTGAGCTCTCTACTGCCCTAAGGGTATTCACAAAATGCCTGTCTCCAGTGATTGCCTACTGCAGGACCAAGGGAATACAAATATTCCCATACCTAGATGATTTCTTAATTTAGGCAGCAGACAGAGGAACCATCCTTCATCACACAAGACCTCCTGCTGCAGTCTGTAGGGTTCCTGATAAATTTCCCAAAGTCCCAACTCAATCCGGCACAGGACATTGTCTTCCTGGGATGCAGAATCAGGGCAGACATCATGATGGCCTCCCTCCCGGAGGAAGAGGTGGTATCTCTCCAACCACCTTCTCTTTGCCCTTCATTCATCAGAACTGAGTGCGAGACAATTCCTAAGACTACTGGGGTACATGGCAGCTACTATCCCCATGCTACCCCTGTTGAGGTTACACAAGGGAAATTTCAATGGTACCTTCAGCTAGTAAGTGTGTTCCCCAACACTCCCATCCTCTCGTGTTCAGGGTTTCACTCCTCCCCTGTCTCCACCAAGAATTGAAATGGTGGCTAGCTCAGGTAGCCCAGAATCTGTGAGCACCCCTACAAATGCTTCCCTTCCCAGACCATGCACACAGATGCCTCCGATCTGGGCTGGTGGCAACTCTGGGTCCAAGGATAGTGCAAGGTTTGTGGACAGACAAACAAGCACATAAATGTCTGGGAAATGAGAACAATTCTCCTTGCCCTGCAGGCCTTACAACCCTACCCTCCACCAGGGCCTCCTAAAGATCTTCACAGACAGCGCCACGGTTATGTGGTACCTCAACAAGCAAGGAGGGACCAACTCCTACCTTCTATGCAGACTAGCTCTGCATGGGAGCTGACTACCTTCTGGGAATCACCCTCCAGGCAGCCTACATCCCATCTCAACACAACTGAGGCAGATTCACTAAGCAGAACCAAATCAGACCACCATGAATGGATGCTGTCAGAGGTTTCTAAATCTGGTCACAGCTGAGTATTCCACAGATAGACATGTTCGCCTTCTCCACAAACAGGAAATTCCAGAGCTATTGCTCCAAGGCACATGACACAGAGGCATTACAAACAGACGCCTTCTCAATATCATGGAAGGTGAGGTTCCTGCATGCATTTCCCCCCTTCCCGTTAATTCAGATGGTCCTACTGAAAATTCAGCAGAATTCACCAAAAACCTTGCTGATGACTCCACACTGGCCAAGGCGGCACTGGTTCCTTCTACTTAATCTGTCCAAGGGTAGACACCACAAGTTTTACCCCCCCCCCTCAGTGGACCTAATCACACAGCACAAGGGGACTCCGATACATCCGCAGTGGCAGTCTCTGCACCTCACCCTATCGCAGATAGGATTCTGATCCCCCTCAGACACCTGTACAATGAAGATGTGCTTTCAGTCCTGCAGGAGGCTAGGAAACCCAATGCAAGAAAAATCCTGTCTCCAAATGGAAAAGGTTTTCTGCCTGGTGTCATAAAAATAGATGGAGCTGCTGGACAGCGATATTCCCTGATTCTGTCTTACCTGTGTGAACTCTTGCAGTCAGGTTTGTCCTACTCCTCTTTAAAAGTGCACCTGCCTGCCTGTGGACCTTCCGCTTGCATCGAGACTCCCAGCCAAACTTTTCCTCAAGGGTGTTCTGCACCATGACCCCAGGAAACCATCTCCCTTCCCTGGGATCTTGTGTTAGAAAAACTCATTCTGGCACCCTTCAACCAGCTGACAAGGCCCTTAAAATTTTGCACATGAAAAACTGTACTGCTAGTAGATTTGACATCGGCTAGAAGGGTCTCAGAGCTTCAAGCCCTTTTGGCTTCACCCCCTTTTCTGGTCTTTCATAAGGACATGGTCACCCTTAGGGCAATTCATTCCTAAGGTGGTCAATGACCTTTCCTTGAATCAGGCTATCCACCTGCCTACCTTCTTCCCTAATCCACAGGGAGATGGTCCTTCATTCTCTAGACATTCACAGACAACTCGGATTTTATTTGCACAAAAGCAGACCTTTCCATATAACAGTTTGTCTCCTTTCACCCCAGGGCTCTGGGGAAAGCAGTGGGCGAGCAGACAGTTCATATTGGGTTTCCAGGGCTTTTTCCTGTTGCTACTCAAACCATGGGAAGACCTTGCTAGCTATGTCAGGCCCATTCCATAAGAGCTATAGCCTCTTCTGGAGCCTTTTTTAAAGGCCTAGACACTGACTTCATTCTGGAGGCAGCTACTTGGTCCTCTGTACACACCTTCACCAGACACTACCAGCTGGACTACATCTCAAAGGCCAGGGCAGGGCTTGCCAGGGCTGTCCTGCATGGCTTTCTGGAGACTTCTTGCAGGCCACCTCCCAGTCAGTAGTGAGCTTTGTATTCTCCCACTAGTAGAATGCTGCAACATTGAAATTGAAGGACATAGGAAGTTGTGTAAAATCTTACCATAACCATAGATCCCCTCCTCTTCCATGTTGCAGTAGCCCCCATGCTTGCGCTTGCTCTCTCCGGCTTCTGGACAGGCTCTGCCCTTCAGGACTGACACACTGTCTGGGGCTTCTGTCTATCTTCTGAGGGCTGGTGCATGCAGACATTACCTTTACAGCCCACGTTCCTGCCCCCACGTCAGATGTCTGACACCAAGAGGAACTGAAAATCTTTGGAAACCTGGCGGACAACCTGATCGGAAGAAGGGTAAACCCACTAGTAGAATACTGCAACATGGAAGAGTGTCATCTATGGTTATGGTAAGATTTTACAAAACTTTCCTGCATCAAAGGACACCACTGTTTTCACTGACATTACCAGGAGTATTCACATAATTGTGCCCAAAATATGGTTGCGCATCTGAATTCCTTTTTATGGATGACATCATTCCTTAATGTTGTGTAGGAAGTAGTTCTCCTAACCCCTATATTTAAATTCCTTAATCATATTAAACTCATTGTTACATTTCCTGTCATCAGTAGTCAGTCTGCATGTTTTTAAAAATTTACTTTTGACAATGCCCTTAAATCTATGTGGGGCATGCATGCTATTCCTATGAATTTATTTTTATATATATCCTTCCTAAAAAATTAGTATTAATTTGATTCAATTCATCTTTAACCAGACTAACACCCAAATAGTCTAACTTATCAGAAGGAAATGGCCCTGAAAATTATAAAAATTCAGTTGTACAATTTAAGAACTCAAATTGTTCCAAATGGGAGCTTTTGCCATCCCATATTAAAAAGATGTCATCCACAAATTGTTTAAACAACCATATCCTGTCCTTATATTCTGATGGCCCATTTTATACATATTTTTTCTTCCCATTTTGCTATCTCTGTATTCGCATATGCATTCGCTATAGGCGTCCCCATAACGACACCACTTATTTGGTGGTGGTAGATTCCTGAAACATGAATGTTATGGTTTAATACAATTTCAAGCAAGGTGCAAATTGTTTCCACCTCCCTACCATATATATTCATATATATAAACACAAAAATGCGCGTGTGCTTCAAGAACAAACTATGGGGATAACTGCAAAAAGAGATTTGATATCCTGAGTAACAAGTAATTTGAATCCTTAAATGCTTCACACAATGCCGATAACTGACAAAATCTGTATCTTGTATATGACTTATTTTGCATAAATATATACTAAATATAATTTGCAAATATCTTGATATAGATTCTGTAATCCACCCAGTTCCCGAAACAGTAGACCTTCTGGGTGGGTTATGCAGATGCTTGTGTATTTTTGGCAAACCTTACATAACCAGTAATGTTAAGTTGTCAATCTCGCCTTCATTCTTGCTTGATGGGTTCGGAGCCGATCCCTCGGCTCCGACTCGGCTACTGCTATTGCTTCGAGAACTCCTTTTACCAGCAGAGGCAGCCCCATATCCCATGATGCAAGGCAGGAAGTACCCAGATCTACGTTTGCCGCTTAAGCTGGGGAGGTCTTCTCTTTACCAGCTCCTGGTAAGTAATTCACTTTGTGACATTTAAGCCCCTTTTACTTAAAAACCTTTTTAATTTTTTGATAGTTTAACTTTAAACTTTACTTTTCTGACAGAAATCCTGTCTCTTTTAAATTTTTTAGTCAGTTAATTTCCTTTCCCATCCCCCCTGTTCAGGGTGTGTGTGTTAGTTTAGTTTACTAAATCCCCTTTTGGGATTAATTTAATTTAATTGGACTGGTGTGTGTGTGTTTTTTTGGGCACCATGTCTAAAGAGAAGGGTTTCAGGTTTTAGAAGTGTGACTCGTGCTGTCGAAGATGTCTCTGACAGGCGGTCACACTAACCTTACCTATACTGTTGGAGGCCTCTTCACCTGCAGGACTCCTGTGCTATTTGTCACTCCTTCAGCCAGAGAGTCCTGCAGGAGAATAAGTTGATTCTGAGGGGTCTTCTTAAGCGGAGGCTCTCGGCTAAGTCGAAGCCCCACAAAATCAACAAAATCTGCCAAGACCCAGGCTTCTGTTCCTAAGCCTGTGGCACGGCTTCCACGACTTCCGTTATAGAAGTCGAGGTCGGCTCCGGCTGGAGCGATTCTGAATCTACTTAAGCGCCCGGAGCGCCCGATGGCTATCGGTGCGAATCTGCTGACCACTGTGGGGTGGTTCCGGCCGACTCCGACACCCGTGGCGCGGTTAACATCGGTGTGCGGCTCGATGCGGCTCGACACCCATGTAGCGCACAGGCATGGGTGTGTCGGCTCGATGCGGCTCGACCACCGTTACTCTGGTGGCTGTATCGGCTCCGGCTGGAGCGATACATCAGCGCGTTCTGCGGCTCGAGGAAAATGCGGTGCCGACAGGATCAATAATATCGAAGCTCCGATGACCCATTCAGGAAGAGGTGAGGTCTCCTTCCTTGGAGCCGATACTTTTCGTCCGGCCTCACCTCTCTTCTTCTATCGGGGCCCCCGGAGCCATTCGAACCCGATCTTCAAAGGTCATCCAGGTTGTCCAGACCATGACCTAGAAGAGTGGTCAGTAGATTGCTCAGCAAGTCACAGGTACTGGCCCAAATGCTACACAGATCCGTCTCAGCAGGCGACTGTTGAATCCCACCCGTTACAGTTCCTCCTTCAACTCTACCTCCAGAGTTTGGGTTGGAGTCTTGAACGAGGAGTTACTGCTCGGCTGCAGGCGGATACCCTTCTGTTCCTTCAGCCCCTACTCTTATCTCCTCTTCCTTAGAGGGATTGGGTGGTCGGAAGCTTCCATGGTACTCCTCGAGGGTGAGTGGCATCGGACCCTTGTCGGGAACTCCGCTCTTCCCCTTGGAGCCTCGGCCACTGGTGAGCTGCGGCTCCGACATCTGCCTCGGAGACTTCCTTCGGTGGCCTGGAGTTCCTAGCTGCTTGGGGCGGGGTCTCTCGGACCTGCCTGGGAGGGCGTTAGTGGTAGAGGTATCACTGGCCACTGGTATCAGTCAGCAGTCTCTTCCGTAGCTCCTCCCTCTATTGTACCTGTTGACATCCTCTGCCGCGTCTCTTTGCTACAGGACCCAGAGATCCTCCGCCTCAGGTTTCCCCATTGGGAATTTCCCCCTCTTCGAGGATTCTCTGATGTTTGGAGATCCTCCTAGGAAGAGGACTTGTAGAAGGAAGCATGTAGACTCCCGAGGTCTGTCGCTTGGGATACTGACTTGGATTGAGTCAGAGGGATCCCCTAAGATCCCACTCTGGGGATGTCTCCTTCTCAGAGCATCCTAGAACTTCTGAAACAGAGGAAACTGGCCCTCAACAATCCCTCTGAGGATGAGGTCGAGGTATACCTAGAGGCGTTTGGATCATGGCCCCTCCACCTCCTCAGGTGTCTCGCCTTCGACCCCGCTTATTGCAGGTTGCTAACTGCCGAAAGTGGACCGCTCCTGACTCCTGTGAGAGCCAGTCCCTAGGAGAGCCTTCTAAATTTATAACTAACCCCTAGTGACAAACAATTCTTACAAAGGGTGTCCCGCTGATGCCATGGTGGTGAAACTGCGGCCAAAAGGAACTTGCGAGATCCTTCCGTGCCCGTCCATCCTCACTCTAATAAGGACTCTGGGACCATGGATTAGATGCGACAGCCGGATGTTTTTCCTCAGCGACAGCTTTGCTATCGTTAAGGCTGAATTATCTTTCACTTCACCAGACTCAGAGATATCCTGAAGGAGCTGGGGACGAAGTAGTTCAGGATCCTACGGCTGCAGGGGCCCAAGAAAGATTGCTTACGCAGCTAGGAACCCTCTCAATTCCATTGCTAACTCCTCCCATGCGGCTGTAATATCTTATGCCAGCACGATGGAGAGCGAAGTAGAGGCCGCGAGCACAGGTGTGGCTCTTAGGCGCCAAGCCTGGATCGCGGCTATGGCGATTTTCGCACCGGATCCCTTTAAAGCGTCCTTCACAAATTCTCCTTTGATGGGTCCAGCTTTGTTTGGCCCTCAGGTGAAAAACCTTGACCGGGTGTGAGCAGGGCGGCAAAGACTCTTTCTGCTGTTGGAGTCCGTTTTCCACCCTTCTGAAGCCTTATCCCAAGGACAGAAGGGTGGGAGAAGATAATGGTTTCCGTAAATCCCAGGAGTCACGCCCGGTTCACGTGGTCAGTTTACCCTAGAGGCCAGAGGGGTAACAACAGCAGGCGCCGCTCACAGAGGCGAAGAGGGGTCGAAGAACCAGGGCAACAGGAGTCTCTTCCTGAAAAGCCTTTTCAGCATCCCTGAGGTGTTGCCGGCTGTCCCTCCTTAAGAGGCAGTCAGGAAGATTATCACTGTTGCCAGAGCCTGGCATTCCCTCACTCAAGACAGATGGGTACACAGTCGATCATATCCAAGGGTTACATAATTCCTTTCGAGGAAAGTCCCTTCCCTCAAGTTCCTTCCAGATGTACCACCGGTCTAAGGGACATTGCAGAGTTAGAGATCGCAAAACTACTGCAAAAGAGCCATTCAGCCAGTCACAATAGACCATTCAGAGCCGGAATCTACTCCAAGGTTCTTTTGGTCCCCAAAAGGCAGGAGACTGGAGACCAATATTGGATCTCAGGCAGACTCAACAAGTCTGTCAGGAAAACAAGATTCGAATGGTCACTCTTCAGTCAATTCTGCCCTTCTTACAGAAGGACAACTGGATATGCTCAATAGATCTTCAGGATCGTTACCTATCACATCAAAATTCACAGGCAGGCTCCAGGAATTTCTCCGCTTTAGGCTGGGGTCCAGTCATTTTCCAGTTCAGAGCCCTGCCCTTTGGTCTCACTACAGCCCCAGAGTGTTCACCAAATGCATGGCAGTGGTCCGCGGCTCACCTGGGCGATCCGCGGGGATTCCAGGTGTTTTGCAAAGTATCTCGGACTGACTGGCTCCTGTCATGGCCACCACCAGGCATCCAGCTTATACTTACAAGCCAGGAATTACACAATGTGACCTTTGTTCTCATTTGGGCATCTCCAGTCCAACTACTGAAAAGTCATCCTTATCGCCCTGCCAGTCTATCCTACCACTTCCCCCAGTCCAACCATCCAGCCATTGTCCCTATGCAGACAGGGGTTTTATCCTCTGGAGGGTATTTATCTTAACCCTTCTGGGTTTTTCTCAGAACTGCTGCACAATTCCTTTCTCCTGTTTACATGGCAGCACTATAAAATGTACCCTTATTCCAAGAAAATTCATGTATTTTGGTTCTAAAGCCATCCTTCTTAGCCTCTCCTTCTCACCTTTAAAGGTCTCCTCAGGAGCCACCTTACCCCACATTTCCCTTCCCAGGCCATGCAACCCTGATTAAGGGGCAACCTTCCAAAAGTTCAGGTTTCAGACCACAGGCCTTTATTTTGGTTTGGTTCTTGCCTGAGCTTCACTCCCTAAGGGTCCAAAATCTTCCAGAGCCACTAGGACCAAGAACAAAATCCCATCCTAATTCTTAATTAGGCACAGAGAGGACCACCTTCAAACACCTCCGGCAGCTATTCCATATTTCAACCCAACTCAATCCACAGGACATTGCTCCGGGATGCGTCAGGCAGTCAATCTCTCCCAGGGAGTATTCCCAACACCTTTCTTTCCCCAACAGAAATCAGACAATTCCAAGACTACGGGGTACAGCAGCTATATCCAGTACCCCTGTTGATTCCAGGAATTCAATGGTCCTTCTAGTTCCCAAATCCCACCTTCTGTTGACTCCCTGTCCCAAGATGAAATGGTGCTCTAGTACCCAAGTGACACCACAAATTTCCCCTTCCCGACCATCACACAGAGCCTCCATCCGTGGCAACTCTGGGCCAAGTATGCAAGGTTTGTGCAGACAACAGACATAAATGTCTGGAAATGAGAAACTCTGCCCTGCAGGTAAACCCTCTCCACAGGGTAAAGTTTCAGCGCAGTTAGTGGACCTAACAGCAAGAGGCCAATCCTACCTTCTTGCAGATGCTCTCATTGGAGTGACTCCTTCTGGGAATCCCCTCCAGCAGCCTCACCCACTACCAAGGGGTTCACTAACAGAACCATCACCCCTGGATGTGTAGAAGTCAATCTGGCACCTGGAACCACGAAGCTTCTTTCCACAAAAAAATTCCAGAGTTTGCTCGGCAAGCCAGAGCATTGCTGATGGAGCAGTAGAGCCGAGGCACAGGTGTGGCTCTTAGACGCAAGCCTGGATGCGGCTATGTGATTTTGGATCCCTTTAAGGCGTCCTTCACAAATTCTCCCTTTGATGGGTCAGCTTTGTTTGGCCCTCAGGTGAAGGAAACCTTGACCAGGTGTGAGCAGGACGGCAAGACTCTTTCTGCTGTTGGAGTCCGTTTTTCCACCCCTTCTAGGCCTTATCCCAAAGGACAGAAGGGTGGGAAGATGTGGTTCCGTAAATCCCAAGGAGTCACGCCGGATTCACGTGGTCAGTTTACCCCTAGAGGCAGAGGGGGTAACAACAACAGACGCTCTAGAGGCAGAGGGGGTCCGAAGAACCAGGGAAACAGGGAGTCTCTCTCTGACAAGCCCTTTCAGCATCCCTGAGGTGTTGCCCGGCTGTCCCTCCTTGGAGGCAGTCGGGGGAAGATTATCACTGTACCCAGAAGCCTGGCATTCCCTCACTCAAGACAGATGGGTACAGTCGATCATATCCAAGGGTTACATAATTCCTTTCGAGGAAAGTCCTTCCCCTCAAGTTCCCTTCCAGATGTACCACCCGGTCTAAGGGACATTGCAGAGTTAGAAATCGCAAAACTACTGCAAAAAAGAGCCATTCAGCCAGTTACAATAGACCATTCAGAGCCCGGAATCTACTCAAGGTTCTTTTTGGTCCCCAAAAAGACGGGAGACTGGAGACCAATATTGGATCTCAGCAGACTCAACAAGTCTGTCAGGAAGACAAGATTCCGAATGGTCACTCTTCAGTCAATTCTGCCCTTCTTACAGAAGGACAACTGGATGTGCTCAATAGATCTTCAGGATGCGTACTATCACATCAAAATTCACAGACGCTCCAGGAGATTTCTCCGCTTGGCTGGGGTCCAGTCATTTCCAGTTCAGAGCCCTGCCCTTTGGTCTCACTACAGCCCCCAGAGTGTTCACCAAATGCATGGCAGTGGTCACGGCTCACCTGAGACGTCAAGGATTCCAGGTGTTTCCGATCTCGACGACTGGCTCCTGTCAGCCACCACCAGGCATCAGCTTATACAAGCCAGGATTACACAATAGACCTTTGTTCTCATTTGGGCATCTCAGTCAACTCAAAAGTCATCCTTATCGCCCTGCCAGTCTATTACCTTCATAGGCGCAAACTTAAACACTGTTCGGATGTCAGCTACCCTTACAGAACAAAGAGTTTCAGACATTCAGACTCATGTCAGGATCATTCTGGCCAGCAAAAAGTACAGGCCAGAATGGTTCTAAAGGTATTAGGTCTCATGGCTGCGGCCATTACTCTTCTTCCCTGGCTCGATTCTACATGCGCCTCCTTCAGTGGATGCTGTTCACACAGTGGTCATACCAGCAACTTCCCAATGCGTCACCAGATTCTGGTGACACAAACATGCAAAGAACATCTTGCTTGGTGGATCACATCGCCTCAGGTTCACCAAGGCAGGTGCTTTGTACCCCATCCCCGATAGCCACTGTCACCACGGATGCCTCCCTGATCGGGTGGGGGTCATTATCAGGGCAGGATGGTTCATGGGACGTGGCAACCGCTCGAGTACCATCTGCACATAAATGTCCTGGAGATGAGAGCAGTGCTTTTAACGTTGCAAGCCCTCAACGACTTTCTTCCCGTAGGGACAATTGCAGTCCACACAGACAACATGTCTGTAGTTTGGTATATCAACAAACAGGGCGGAACCAAGTCCTACCCCTTGTGTCGAGAAGCGCTCAGACTATGGCAATGGGCGATCTCCTCTCATCGGTTTCTGGTAGCAACGCATATCCCTGGGAAAACCAACATTATAGCGGACAGATTGAGCAGAGCTATTCTCATGCCTCACGAGTGGTCTCTCAAGCAATCTATAGCGGAAGAGATTTTTCTGGAATGGGGTCGACCATGTTGCGATCTTTTGCTACTCCCCAAAACAGCAAATGTCCAGACTTCTTCAGCCTCTTCCTCTATCAGGCCATCCCCCAGAGACGCTCTGACCCAGGATTGGCCCCAGGGACTTCTTTATGCCTTCCTCCATTTCCTCTGATCCCTCAGGTGATCCAGAAAGCTACCGCTTTGAGAGCCAAATTGATTCTCATTGCCCCTTACTGGCCTCGACAAGTTTGGTTCCGTTCCTCCATCATCACCTTTTGGTGCAGCCGTGGCATCCCCCCCCCCCCCCCCCCCCCCCACCCCCCCCCCCCCCTCCCCTCCCTCTTATGCTAAGGCCCATATTGTCCTTTATGCCCTTTAGGCAGTCTTGATTTTTTTTTAGCAGAGGATTCACAAGCCTTCTCCAGTGATTCTCTGCATTCAAATTTATTCCATACAGATTCTTAATTTAGCCCCTCCTCATCACACAAGACCTCCTGCAGTCTGTAGGGTTCCTGATAAATTTCCCAAAGTCCCAACTCAATCCGGCACAGGACATTGTCTTCCTGGGATGCAGAATCAGGGCAGACATCATGATGGCCTCCCTCCCGGAGGAAGAGGTGGTATCTCTCCAACCACCTTCTCTTTGCCCTTCATTCATCAGAACTGAGTGCGAGACAATTCCTAAGACTACTGGGGTACATGGCAGCTACTATCCCCATGCTACCCCTGTTGAGGTTACACAAGGGAAATTTCAATGGTACCTTCGCTTAGTGTGTTCCCAACACTCCCATCCTCTCGTGTTCAGGGTTTCACTCCTCCCCTGTCTCCACCAAGAATTGAAATGGTGGCTAGCTCAGGTAGCCCAGAATCTGTGACTACCCCTACAAATGCTTCCCCCTTCCCAGACCATGCACACAGATGCCTCCGATCTGGGCTGGTGGCAACTCTGGGTCCAAGGATAGTGCAAGGTTTGTGGACAGACAAACAAGCACATAAATGTCTGGGAAATGAGAACAATTCTCCTTGCCCTGCAGGCCTTACAACCCTACCCTCCACCAGGGCCTCCTAAAGATCTTCACAGACAGCGCCACGGTTATGTGGTACCTCAACAAGCAAGGAGGGACCAACTCCTACCTTCTATGCAGACTAGCTCTACAAGTATGGGAGCTGACTACCTTCTGGGAATCACCCTCCAGGCAGCCTACATCCCATCTCAACACAACTGAGGCAGATTCACTAAGCAGAACCAAATCAGACCACCACGAATGGATGCTGTCAGACAGGTTTCTAAATCTGGTCCACAGCTGGAGTATTCCACAGATAGACATGTTCGCCTTCTCCACAAACAGGAAATTCCAGAGCTATTGCTCCAAGGCACATGACACAGAGGCATTACAAACAGACGCCTTCTCAATATCATGGAAGGTGAGGTTCCTGCATGCATTTCCCCCCTTCCCGTTAATTCAGATGGTCCTACTGAAAATTCAGCAGAATTCACCAAAAACCTTGCTGATGACTCCACACTGGCCAAGGCGGCACTGGTTCCTTCTACTTAATCTGTCCAAGGGTAGACACCACAAGTTTTACCCCCCCCCCTCAGTGGACCTAATCACACAGCACAAGGGGACTCCGATACATCCGCAGTGGCAGTCTCTGCACCTCACCCTATCGCAGATAGGATTCTGATCCCCCTCAGACACCTGTACAATGAAGATGTGCTTTCAGTCCTGCAGGAGGCTAGGAAACCCAATGCAAGAAAAATCCTGTCTCCAAATGGAAAAGGTTTTCTGCCTGGTGTCATAAAAATAGATGGAGCTGCTGGACAGCGATATTCCCCTGATTCTGTCTTACCTGTGTGAACTCTTGCAGTCAGGTTTGTCCTACTCCTCTTTAAAAGTGCACCTGCCTGCCTGTGGACCTTCCGCTTGCATCGAGACTCCCAGCCAAACTTTTCCTCAAGGGTGTTCTGCACCTATGACCCCCCAGGAAACCATCTCCCCTTCCCTGGGATCTTGTGTTAGAAAAACTCATTCTGGCACCCTTCGAACCAGCTGACAAGGCCCCCTTAAAATTTTGCACATGAAAAACTGTACTGCTAGTAGATTTGACATCGGCTAGAAGGGTCTCAGAGCTTCAAGCCCTTTTGGCTTCACCCCCTTTTCTGGTCTTTCATAAGGACATGGTCACCCTTAGGGCAATTCATTCCTAAGGTGGTCAATGACCTTTCCTTGAATCAGGCTATCCACCTGCCTACCTTCTTCCCTAATCCACAGGGAGATGGTCCTTCATTCTCTAGACATTCACAGACAACTCGGATTTTATTTGCACAAAAGCAGACCTTTCCATATAACAGTTTGTCTCCTTTCACCCCAGGGCTCTGGGGAAAGCAGTGGGCGAGCAGACAGTTCATATTGGGTTTCCAGGGCTTTTTCCTGTTGCTACTCAAACCATGGGAAGACCTTGCTAGCTATGTCAGGGCCCATTCCATAAGAGCTATAGCCTCTTCTGGAGCCTTTTTTAAAGGCCTAGACACTGACTTCATTCTGGAGGCAGCTACTTGGTCCTCTGTACACACCTTCACCAGACACTACCAGCTGGACTACATCTCAAAGGCCAGGGCAGGGCTTGCCAGGGCTGTCCTGCATGGCTTTCTGGAGACTTCTTGCAGGCCACCTCCCAGTCAGTAGTGAGCTTTTGTATTCTCCCACTAGTAGAATGCTGCAACATTGAAATTGAAGGACATAGGAAGTTGTGTAAAATCTTACCATAACCATAGATCCCCTCCTCTTCCATGTTGCAGTAGCCCCCCCATGCTTGCGCTTGCTCTCTCCGGCTTCTGGACAGGCTCTGCCCTTCAGGACTGACACTGTCTGGGGCTTCTGTCTATCTTCTGAGGGCTGGTGCATGCAGACATTACCTTTACAGCCCACGTTCCTGCCCCCACGTCAGATGTCTGACACCAAGAGGAACTGAAAATCTTTGGAAACCTGGCCGGACAACCTGATCGGAAGAAGGGTAAACCCACTAGTAGAATACTGCAACATGGAAGAGTGTCATCTATGGTTATGGTAAGATTTTACAAAACTTTCCTGCATCAAAGGACACCACTGTTTTCACTGACATTACCAGGAGTATTCACATAATTGTGCCCAAAATATGGTTGCGCATCTGAATTCCTTTTTATGGATGACATCATTCCTTAATGTTGTGTAGGAAGTAGTTCTCCTAACCCCTATATTTAAATTCCTTAATCATATTAAACTCATTGTTACATTTCCTGTCATCAGTAGTCAGTCTGCATGTTTTTAAAAATTTACTTTTGACAATGCCCTTAAATCTATGTGGGGCATGCATGCTATTCCTATGAATTTATTTTTATATATATCCTTCCTAAAAAATTAGTATTAATTTGATTCAATTCATCTTTAACCAGACTAACACCCAAATAGTCTAACTTATCAGAAGGAAATGGCCCTGAAAATTATAAAAATTCAGTTGTACAATTTAAGAACTCAAATTGTTCCAAATGGGAGCTTTTGCCATCCCATATTAAAAAGATGTCATCCACAAATTGTTTAAACAACCATATCCTGTCCTTATATTCTGATGGCCCATTTTATACATATTTTTTCTTCCCATTTTGCTATCTCTGTATTCGCATATGCATTCGCTATAGGCGTCCCCATAACGACACCACTTATTTGGTGGTGGTAGATTCCTGAAACATGAATGTTATGGTTTAATACAATTTCAAGCAAGGTGCAAATTGTTTCCACCTCCCTACCATATATATTCATATATATAAACACAAAAATGCACGTATTGCTTCAAGAACAAACTATGGGGATAACTGCAAAAAGAGATTTGATATCCTGAGTAACAAGTAATTTGAATCCTTAAATGCTTCACACAATGCCGATAACTGACAAAATCTGTATCTTGTATATGACTTATTTTGCATAAATATATACTAAATATAATTTGCAAATATCTTGATATAGATTCTGTAATCCACCCAGTTCCCGAAACAGTAGACCTTCTGGGTGGGTTATGCAGATGCTTGTGTATTTTTGGCAAACCTTACATAACCAGTATTTTCGGGCAAGGAACATTGAAATAGACATTAATGTCATCATTAACCTGTAGCGCGCAAATATTCATATTAATACTAATTGGGGCTGCGGTAGCTTTGTCGCCTCATAGCAAGACGTGAGTTCGATTCTCAGCTAGAGCATCTTCTGTGTGGAGGCATACGTGAATGGGGCGTGCCTTCGTTGAAGGTTGTGCATCAGGGCTGGTAACCCAGTACGTAAAAAATCCACTACCATTCATTAGTGGACCGGAGTTCCACTGTGGCGACCCCTAACCGGGAAAAGCTGAAAGACGCAAACAATCTAGAAATTTCAATGCCATTAATTTCAACAAAGGCTGTATTGTCACGGTAAGTCCATTATTTAATCACACAGTCATTAGTATTGAGTGACAGTAGCACCTCCATTGTCTGAACTATTTCAGTGTTATTTTTTAGTGCTTCATGTTCATTTAATGTCAAACTATAATATCTGTATCCACCTTTATTAGCATATAATGCACTGGTATCTCTTTCACACATCTCGGAAAAAGCGTTTGTGGACAGTTAATAGGAATAAATTTTTTTACGTACCTGCCTAGATGATGCTTCAGAGTCTTGTAAATCATTTTTAAACTGGCATTTCTCTAATTTCAAATCCATAATGGAATCCACCATAGTATCACTATTGCTTGGTATAAATTGTAATCCCTTATTAAGTAGGCTAATATCTGCCATTGATTGTCAGATAAATTCACAACCTTTGAAATATCTAGTTGTTTTGGCTGGCTCTCTTGCTGCGAGTTGCCTGGCCCCTGCTTAGCCCTCCTCTTCTTTCTTTGTTTTCCAACTGGTTGATTTGCCCCTTATTCCTTCTTTCTTCTGTACTACTAGTGTTTCCTGTAGCTTTAAAGCTGTTTGCTTCAATGAACTCTGAAAAGCCTCCTGCTGCTGGATCGTACCATTAGTGGACCAGGGCGGGGTTCCGGAATAGTTGAATCAGTTGAAGCATTGTATTGCTCGCTCCTTATTCATGATATTCAGTCTTAGTGGCTTGTTCTACAATTAGTCTCATTTGTGATTTCATTGGCTGAAAAGGAGTCCAATGTATCTAATTAGAATCTACCAACTGCAGAAGCACTCCTTTCTCCAGTATTACCTTTGGAATGTTCCCTCTGCCAAGAGAATATATTACCATTTCGGTAATCATTTAAATCACATTTCAGTTCATGCTTCTTTGTCGTATTTTTTTATCAAAGGCCGAGGAGCATTCCAGCATTTTATTAAAAAGAGAAGTATTGACCTTATATGCTGGAGTCACTACTAATTTATTTACCACTCAATCTTGAATAAAATTTTTGCCACTTTGCAAGCAATTCAGGATACCGGTTTCTGTATGAAGGCATTTTCAGAATCCGTAGTACCCATGGTACTATCCCCAGTTCAAGGTATGCAGAGAAACTAAGTCTTTGCCAATGCAACCTTTTAAATGCTTGCACAAGCTTCTCAAGTTTCTGTAACTGATGACCAAACATCTCACGCTCCTGATTTGTTTGTAGTGGCTCCGATATGGTATCAGTGTTCTGTATAAGTAATGGATTACAGTTTATTTTTAAGGATTGCTGAAGTGAGATGTTGGCAGACACTGAATTACTATTTGCAGTCATATTGTTTAGAAGAAGGTTGGCTGGCAAAGTGGCAACACTCCTCAGACTTTGATAAAAAAAAAATGACAAGAGTGTAAACTGAAATGTGATTTAAATGATTACCAAAATGGTAATATATTTTCTTGACTGAGGGAATGTTCCAAAGGCAATACTGGAGAAAGGAGCATTTCTGCAGTTGGTAAATCCTGATTATTTGATACATTAGACTCCTTTTCAGCCAGTGAAGTCACAAATAAGACTTTGATTGTAGAACAAGCCACTAAGACTGAATATCATGAATAAGGAACAAGCAACACATAATCCTTCTATTGATTCAACTGTTCCAGAACCCTGCCCTGGTCCATCTAATGGTACAATCCAGCAGCAGGAGGTTTTTCAGAATTGATTGAAGCTTTAAAGCTACCGGAAGCACTAGTAGTATGGAAGAAGTAAGGGGCAGATCAACCAGTCGGGAAAGAGAAGGAAGAGGAGGGCAAAGCAGGGGCCCGGTAACTCGCAGCAAGGAAAGCCAGCCAGAACTAGATATTTAGTCAGTTGTGAATTTATCCGACATTGAACTATCAGTGGCCAATATTGGCCTACATAATAAGGGCTTACAATTCATACCAAGCAATAGTGATACTATGGTGGATGCCATTATGGATTTGAAATTATTTGAGAAATGCCTGTTTAAAAAGATTTTATAAGGACTCTGCATCATCTAGGCAGCTATGTAAAAAAAATTCAGTTTATTCATTCCTATTAACTGTCCAACATCAAATGCTTTTTCCAAGATGTGTGAGATGTATGCTAAGAAAGCTAAGATATTATAATTTGACATTAAATGAACATGCACTAGAAAAACTAGAGAATAACAATGAAATAGTTGCAGGCAGATGAGATGTGCTACTATCATTAATACTAATGACTGTGTGATTAATGATGGGCTTATTGAATGACAATACAGCCTTTGAAATCAATGCTGTTGAAATGTCTAGATTAATCAGTATTAATATGAATATTTATGAGCTGCAGGTTAATAATGACATTGGTATAGATCTCTCTAACTATTTCAATGTCCCTTGTCCGAAAATACCTGCTATGTACAGTTTGCCAAAAATACAAGGATCTGTGTAACCCACCCATGAGCCCTATTGTGTAGGGATCTGGGTGGATTACAGAATCTGTATAAAGATATTTGCAAACTGTATTTAGTAAATATTTATGCAAAATAAATTATATACGAGATACTAAGGATTTTTTGTCAACTATCTGCATGTTATAAATCATTTAAGAATTCAAATTACTTGTTTGTTACTCTGGATGTCAAATCTCTCTCTACAGTTATCCCCAAAGAGTTTGGTCTTGAAAGCATTATGTGCATTTTTGTGTTTAATTACAAATATATATGGTAGGGAGGTTGAAACAATTTGCACCTTGCTTGAAATTGTATTAATATTTTCATGTTTCAGGAATCTACTTGCCACCAAATAAGTGATGTCACTATGGGGACACCTATAGCGAATGCATATGCAGATATTATGATAGCAAAATGGGAAGAAAAATATGTATATAATATAGGCCATCAGAACATAAGGACAGGATACTGTTTAAACAATTTGTGTATGACATCTTTTTAATATGGGATGGAGAAAGCTCACATTTGGAACAATTTGAGTATTTAAATTGTACAAGTGAATTTTTACAATTTTCAGGGACATTTTCTACTGATAAGATCGACTATTTGGATGTTAGCCTGGTTAAAGACGAATCAAATTAATACTCATATTTTTAGAAATGGTGTATAAAAATAAACATAGGAATAGCATGCATGTCCCACATACATTTAAGGGCATTATCAAAAGTCAGTTTTTAAGAACAAGCAGACTGACTACTGATGATGGGAAATGTAACGAGTTAAATATGATTGAGGAGTTGAAATATAGGGATTATGAGAACGACTTCCTACAGAATGTAAGAAAGAATGTCATCCATAAAAGGAATTCGGATGTGCAACCGTATTGTGGACACAGTAATGTGAATACTCCTGGTAATGTCAGTGAAATCAGTGGACCTTTGATACGATCTGTTACAACATATGGCAGGGAGGTTCCATGATGTAAGGAATATATTAAAAAAATGGGGAATCCTCACAGCTATGCCAGAATTGGCCAATATTGTAGGGTATAGATCCTCTTTTTGCTTATAAAAGATGTGAAAATTTAAAACTGTTATAAGGATGTGTCCACTAAATGTAATGCACCATGAAATCCGGGACCGTCCCATTTTATAATTGGTCATCTTGCAATGATATTAATAGACTGTGAATTCAGTCAGCATATTACTAAGAATTTTATAATTAAATGTCATGCCACTTGTAATACCCTTAATATAGTTTATTTAGCGACCTGTATAGAATGTTCCACCTATGTTGGTAAGAGCAGTAGGAAACTAAGAGAAAACTATAGAACATAAATTGGAAATGAGAATTTCTAGTAACGGTTTAGCCAAAGATATGATGGTAAAGGGAATGGCTCACAAGTTCATATTTAGATTTATAGATATTCGCCGTAGACATAAGATGGGGGGGGGGGGGGATTTAAATAATTATTTGGAACTATGTGAATATGAATGGATAATATGTTTAGATGCTGACCGAAGTCCTGGATTGAATACAGCAGTCAGCATAAAACCAATTTTGAAGGAGACAAATGATATTAAAATGAGAATGAGCTAAATGTATTGCTATTTATATTTTAGATTGAGATGTTTTTATGTTTATCTTATGACAATTGGTGTGTATAGTTTTAAGATTTTTTTATTAATTAGTTGTGAATTCTGATTGGGCTGTGTCAGAATGAGATTTTTATTTAATTACGTTACTAGCTGTTTTTATACACACTGAGGAAGGGTCATTAACCAAAAGCTTTGTGGATTGTTTGCAATAAACTATGAATTATTTTTACACTTACTGCTCTGCGTGTCTGCTTTGTGGAGTATTTTTTGGCTGTATTTATTTTCCTCTGTGGTTCATCATAGTGCTGGTTTGGTTTTTGTTTGTTTTTGTAATGCTTTTCCTACCAAAACACAACTGTGTAAATTTTGCTTCACATGAGCTAACTTGGTAATAAAGCTTGGGCAGTGGATGATGTAGACCTCTTTCTGTATAATTATCCTTTTTCCTTGCTCCATAGGGTAGTACAGAAAGAGGAAGGAGAGACCAGAAATGACTCATAGTTCTTTTTTGGCCAAGACAACACTGTATCTCCTTTTATTCCAATGCTGCAGTAATCTTTTTGTGGGATTTCCACCCCTCAGACGACTTGTACGTTTGCTCCTGTACAAAACCTTCAGCTTGGCTGTTGCAGCTGCTTGGAACGTCAATGTAATGACATAAACCAGGGCCTTAAATGTGACGTCTGCACACACAATCCTCAGAACTTTTTAGCCGCAGACTGCATCGTGTGTTCGCTCCTTCACATCGGACGTCTCAATAAAGCTAAGTAACCCGTTGGGTTTTTTCTCCATATCTGATTGTTATTGCTTAAGCTTGGTTTGTTGTAGCAATTTATAGCCGATGTTGGGTAAAAAGGGTAAATGCCAATGCGGGCGCCAGATACCCCATAAAGTCTCCCATGATCGGTGTTTTTTGCTTAGGCCGGGAGCACAACCATACCGCTTGCTCCATTTGTCAATCGTTTGTGCCAAAGACCCTACATAGCCGTCTGGCTGCTCTTAACCTCTATTCAGAAAAACAGCACTTTAAGCGGTTAGCCCTAAGAATGGATCCTGCCTCAGAGCCCATGTCAGAACTTCCTCATAAGAAGGTCAAGTTTCCTAGGCCTTTGTCAGCCGTTCCAGATTTAGGAGCTGAGGGATGCCCGGAAGATCCGTCTACATCGACTACCTTTGTGGAAGCCGTTGCTCAGCCGATGACCAGCACATCACCGGAGCCAAGCCTGAGTAATGTCAAGGGGGAACCAGAATCTGTGGAGCATCTGACTGGGATCTTGCCTTCGGATATGGTTCCAAGCCTGATCCAACATCTACCCCAGCAAAAAATAAAAACAGAACACCAAGGATCTGTCTACCATTGCACAAGGCTTACCTGACTGGTAATCCTTCACTTCTTCCCTGATGCAGGCCTTTATAGCCCTTAGGGCTTCAGCCTCCTCCACTGCTCTACCTTTGCTCAGCCCTAGGCCTGCTTCAGTCCCTCCCCCACATCCAAGGTTAGGGAAGAGCATGATCCATCCTTTTCCTCCTCTGAGGACTCCATATCTTACACCTCCCAAATTGCTTCACCCCAGTAGTAGTATTCTCCTGATGAATCTATAGAGGGAGATTCACCTCCTAAGGAATATCACATTTGGTGAGACTATCACCAAAATGAAAGACTACTTCAAATGGATACCTCACAAATGTCTGATACCCAAAAGAGGTATTTTGAGCTTCAAGTAGAATCCCCCTTTCCTTCTGCTGTTCCACCAGTTTTGCCTGCATACCTGGATGCCTTTAATTCTGCATCTGTCTCCAGACTCACACCCACCTTGCCCCCAAGTGACCAGATCACTTTTACAAGGTGCCCGACGAGCAAAAATTCTTAGTCAAAACCACCTTTAGCAGACCCAACAGTGATTGCCACCTATCCTGATAAGCAATCCAGACTCCTTCCTTCTGCCTCACTCCTACCCACTGATAGACAGCAAATCTGTGGATAGGATTGGTAAGAACATCTGCACCTCCTCCACTTTGGCTTTCAGATCCATTATCTATTAGACGCATATGACTAAATATGCTCTGGACTTGATCTCTCAAGCCTCTTCCATGCTGGCCACTATCCCTGACTGCCCCATTAAGGCTGACATTTCCAAACTTTTTCTGGCTACACAAGTAGCCAGATGCTATTAGATGAAGCTATGATGCTTCTGAAGCATCTGCTCACTCTGCAACATCTGCTTCAGTTCTCAGGAGATGCTCCTGGCCGAGACTTCAGAATCTTCCAGAAGACTAAGTCAAAGATCTTGGATGGCCCCTAGACCACAATTTCCTTTTTGGAAAACAATCTGCAGATCTTTTTAAGAATCTGCAAGAAAAAAGAATTGCAGGACATGAAACATTTATTGTCCCCCATTCCCAAGTACTACAGAAACTATCCAGCTAAAGCCACCTTTGTAAGGTGAAACCCAGCCCAGGTGGGTACTTCCTCTTCCATATCTAGAAAAGGTGCAAAAAGACCAACTACTTCCAGACCTGCTGCCTCACATCCTCAACCTAGACAACCTTTTTAGGACAGAAAAGGCCCCAACAATGCGCGACTGTCTTGCCCCCCCCCCCCTACCACTCTCAGCACACCTTTCCCACTGCCTCCCATTTTGGGAAAAAATAACCTCGGACAAATGGGTACTACTATCCATAATGCAAAAAGGATATTTCCTCTCCTGGAAAGAGAAACCACCATGAGAGGCATCACTTTCCCTCCCAAAAACCAACAGCATCTCCTTCCACAGGTCCTACAGACCATCTGAAGCTGGGTACCATAGAGCCTGTCCCCTCAGGACAGGAAGGAAAAGGTTTCTACTCCAGTCTTTCTGGTTCCCAAGAAAGATGGCCCTTGGAGATGCATCTTAGACCTCTCCTTAAATTTTTACCTTCAGGTGCCCACCTTCAAAATGCTGTCACTTCCAACTTATGGCCACCTTGGACCTAAAGGAGGCCTTACTTACACATACCCATTAGAACTTCCCACAGAAGATTTCTGCATTTCTCTGGGCCCTCTCATTTTCAATTTACTGCTTTGCACTTTGGTTTATCCCCCCCCCCCCCCCGAGTGTTCACAAAATGCCTGGCGATGGCCATTGTCTTCTGCAGAACTCAGGGAATTCAGATTTACCATTATCTGGGTGACATCCTAATACTGATGAAGTCCAAAGATACCCTCTCAAATCCTCTGCAGTTCACCATGTCCCTTCTATAAAATTTAGGGTTCACCCTCAACTTTCCAAAGTTCTCCTTGAACTCAGGCCAGGACAATATTTTTCTGGGTTGCAGAATCTGAATGGACAGAATGAAGGCCTTTCTTCCACAAGCCAAGGTCCTATCCCCTGACCTCCCACTTCAAAGAGCTGCTACAGACACCAGTAGTAACTGTAAGGCAATTCCTTTGTCAACTGGGCTTAATGGCAGCAACCATCCCTATGCTCCCACTGGCCAGAATGCATATGTGCAAGCTACAGCAGTACCTCAAAAACATTTGGTCCCAGCACCAAAATCACTTGGAACAAGTAATCCCCCTTTTTCCCTTTCTAAAGAAAGAGATCAGCTGGTGGATCCAACAAGTCCCAACAAGTCTAGCTAAACCCGGGACTTCCACTCCAGCCCACCCCCACCCCCAACCCAGGTAATGCATACAGATGCCTCAGATTCAGGGTGGGGAGCAACAATGGCATCTTGCAGGGTTCATGCAACCTGGCACCCTTCCTTGAGGGCCAAACACATCAATGTGAGGAAAATGACAGCAGTCTTCTTGGCTCTAAAAACCTTTGCCTCTCCTACCAGGGGTTCTTCAAATGGTAACCAACACCACCACTGTAATGTGGTACCTCAACAAACAGGGAGGGACAAAGCATATCAGCTGTGCAGACTAACCCTGCCGATATGGGATCTAGCCTCTCACCACAACTTGTCCATGCAGGCGACCTACATTCCCTCACAGGACAACATGCAAGCAGATTTAAGCAGGACATCCTCTCCACAACACAAATGGATGCTGGACCGGACCGTCTTCCTAGATATTGGCCACCGGTGGGGCACTCAAATAGACCTGTTTGCCTCCCCCCAGAACAGGCAACTGCAGACCTGCTCAAAGACCTACTCCCCTCTAGCCTGGAGAGTAAATACTTTCAACATCTCCTGGGAGGGGAAGTTCCTTTATGCCTCCCCCCCCCCTTCCATTGATTCAGAAAGTCCGCCTGAAAATCGGGAGACAAACCAAAAATCTTTAGTGACTCCCCTACTGGCCAAGGCAGCACTGGTTCCCCCTACTTCACAATCTAGCCAAGGGCAATCACAAGTTACCCTACAAGGTGGACCTCCTGATACAAGAAAAGGGAACCTTCATCCACCCACACTTGCAGATTTTGTCCCTGATGCTGTGGTTGATAAATTTTTGATTCCATTCAACTACTACTACTACTTAGAGGACATGCTTTCAGTCCTGAGGGAGGCCAGGAGACCTACAACAAGAAAACCATACCCAGCTAAATAAGAAAGATTTGCTAAATGGTGTCTAGACAAGGGAATGGGATCCTTGCATTGCTGACCCCCCCCCCCCGCAGTTCGTTCTTGTGTATCAACTGATAAAAAGTGGACTTTCCAATTCTTCAGTGAAACTGCAATTTTCCGCAACAGCAGCCTGCTTGCCTCTTGACCCTCCCTTTCTAGCCAGGCTCGATGTAAAACTCTTCCTTAAAGGGGAGTTGCACATTAGACCTCCAAAAAAGCCTATCCCTCCGCCCTGGGACCTTAACTTCATCCTGGAAAAGCTTACCCAACACCCATGCCTACCTGCTGGGACAGCTTCCCTTCAGATGTGTACATGGAAAACAGTCCTACTAGTGGCCATCACCTCACCCAGAAGGGTTTCAGAGCTACAAGCCTTAATGACTTGCCCCCCTATACTACATTCCACAAAGACAGGGTAACCCTGAGAACTAACCCCTCGCTTATGCCCAAGGTGGTCAATGATTTGTCATTAAACCAATCTATCCACCTTCTTTTTCTCTCCCACCAATGAAGGGGAGAGGATACTTCATTCCCTGGATGTACACAGACAACTTAAGATTTTACCTGGGCAAAACAAAATCCATTAGGAAATCTAAACAATTCTGTTTCCTTCCATCCCAGATCATTGGGCAAGACAGTCTTCAAACAAGCCATCGCATGTTGGATCTGGAAAGCCATGTGTCTTTGCTACTCCCACCGTGGGAAAAATTTCCCGGTGGGAGTAAAAGCCCATTCCACCAGGGCAACGGCTGCCCCCAAGGCTTTCCTAAAAGTCTGGACACATCTTCCATTATGAAACAAGTGACATGGTCCACTATTCACACTTTCACCAAACACTACAAGCGGGTCTCCAGAGCACGTGTAGGCTTTGCCAGGGCAATCCTACAGGGCTTTTGTAGAATTTTATTCTGCATCTGCCACCCTTTCATCCAACTAAGCTGTGGTACTTCCCCACAACAACAGTACTGCAACATAGGAATAGGACATAGAATAGTTGTGTAAAATCTTACCATAACCATAGATGTCCTTCTCTTCCATGTTGCAGTATTCCTTCTCACACAGCAATAACCCTCATCATTCTCCTTTTCGTCCCAGCATGTCCCTAGGTTCTAATATCTTACACCTTTCACCCTGGACCTATCAGTGCTACAGAAGGATCCCAGGGCCCCACACCTGACACCACTGGCACCTCCTCCTGCTGGGCCTTCTACTCTACTACTGAGCTTCAAGTTCTGAGGATTGTGTGCAGACATCACGTTTAAGGCCCCTGGTTTATGGCCTTGTGTGATGTCCCATGCAGCTGCAACAGCCAAGCTGAATCTTTTGTATAGGAGCCGATGTATGAGTTACCTGAGGGCTTGGAAATCCCACAAGAATACTGCAACATGGAAGAGAAAGTCATCTATGGTTATGGTAAGATTTCACACAACTCTTATTTCTTCTGCCTATTGCAAATGTGAAAGAAGGCATTTTTTTTGGTTTCCACAGCATGTGTAGCTTCGGACAAAATGTAAAGGTTCCCCCCAACCTGTCCACCTTTTATTATGATCATCAGATTAGTGATGCATTCACTCCCCACAGACAGCTGTGTGCTGAGGCCTCTAATAAGACTCTCTTGGAGTCTGCTGTGTGCTATCTCACTCTTTAAGGTTCCCTTGGGCAGAAAAGTTTAGGTTGTCAGCTGGGTCTTGTAGCGGTCTGCAGATCCTGTCTTCTAACAGCCGTTCCATCTCTACTTTAGGGGAGTGCAGTATTCAGAGTTTCAGAGGAATCCTTTGCTGACTTGACCACAGGCCTTGTCTGGCTGTCCAGGTCCTGAGTAGACAACATCTGACAGCAGCAAAACCATGAAGAAAAGGAAAATTATACCAAGCCACAAGGTAGGAATATAGGAACTGCTCGAAAATAAAATACACGTCTTTGTTAAACAGCAATAAAATACCCTGGTGCCTCGGTTCATAAAAATACACATCGTCCTACCCTTTTTTATATACATACTAATTGTCCAATTAAACAGTAAAAACAGAATCCATTATTCAAATAAGAACACCCCAGTTACAATCCATATTAAGACCTGAGGGTTGGGAGGGTGGCTTAATGGCTGAAGTGTTTTCCTTACAAACGCAAGGTGCAGAGTTTGAGCCTCACAAGGGATAATTGGCTAGGCTTAAAATGGCTTGCAAGGGCAGTTAGCTTAGTACTAAACTATAAACAATACATTTTAAAATAGCTTTTTTATATAGTTTTCTGTTAGACATTTTTTGAATTAAATTTTAAAGACACTTGTTCCAAAACAGTTGCTTTTAAACTACTAAGATCAGAGTTGTGATGCTGTAAATAATGTTGAGCAATAGGACTTTCCCTCTTAACCTGTTTAATATTTCTGACATGTTCCTCTAGCCTCAGTTTAAATTCTTTTGCTCTCACCTATATATATATATATATATATATATATATATCAACCCACACAGACACTATAAAGCATATATTCTTCATGTTTCACTGTTGCAGTCATAACATTTGGGTAATCTGCTGGCAGGTTGCCCTCAGTCAGCCAGAATAACAAAGTCTTGGGTCCTGCGTCGGTTGCTGTCTCCTCTTCCGTGAAGTCAGGTAGTCAGGGGTATAAAACATGCAGCCAATGCCATTTTATTCCATCTTTCTTGCCGTGTGGTGCCGAAAGCAGAAGCAGTTTGCAAGTGCCGGTCCGATTCCTGAAATTTTCGCATTCGAGTTTCTGAACTGAAGTCTTCAAAATAAAGCTAAGTACCCCATTGGGGAAACTTTCTTGCTCCTTACCCATGTCAGTAAAAGTTAATTGCATTACTTGTGGGAAGCAAATATCTCGTAAGGATTTTCATTTGTACTGTATTCCTTGCCTAGGCCCAGATCATAACTTGCCTTGCTGTCGGTTTTGTGCTAGATTTAACCAACGCACTATTAAGCGCCTGTATAATTTTGCATCTAAATATTTTGGATCAAGATTTAATTATCCTGAAATGTCGGTTAGCAATACAACTATCAGAGTTCACAAAAAACGCAAAGAAAGAGACACAGAGGTCCAAAACAGATGACAAAGCTTCTCCTAAGCCAGTCACCAGTACTCAGGTGCTTTCGCAGCCCCTGATACCCACTACTTTTGAGTCGCAGGCCTCTACCGAGAACCATTCAGAGTCCGGTATGTCATGAGATTCTCAGAGTATTGAACCTGCGGATGTCTCTCCCTTGGATGGGTCTGGAGCCGTTGAACTGGCACCAGCTTCTGAGGGTGTGTTCAGCCCTCAACATTTTTATATTAAACCGACGCCAGCCCCAAAAACAAGGTCAAAAACATCTATATCTAAAAAACTGATGCATGAACTATGTGCTCAGGTCCCTATGCCTAAAAACAGATGATCAAAATGGCTGAGGACTTAATTACCGTGATTAGGGGTTCTGAAACACCCCCCCCCTGCTAAGAGGCCTAGGCAAGGCACCGATTATGAATCTTCAGATCAGGTTTCCATTTCTTCTGATTCCTCTTCTGATCAGGAATTTTCTATTCCAGCCTATGAGGATTCTGACGCAGTGGAACCCATCCCATCTGCATCTCCTCCTGAGGATTACTCTTTTGGAGAGACTTTGCAAACTTTAAGGGAACATTGTCACTGGGAGAGTCAGGACTACTCTGAATCAAAAAAGAGGCTTGGGGATTTCCTTCTTCCTCAGCATAGGCCTTTGGCTATACCTCCTGTATTAGACATTGTTGATGTGTTTTCAGAATCAAGCATGGCTCTTGATTCCCTACCTCCGGCTCCTAGTAAGCCAGACAGATATTACAGGTTCCTGACTCCCCAAATTTCTATTAAAAAATCCTGCTGCTGATCCAGAAACTATTTCTCAGGGTCCCAAGGGTGTAAAGGCCTCTACAGCCAAATATCCTACCCCTTCTGATATAGAGATTCCAGGGCGCTGGATAGATGGAGAAAGAAGGTTTATACATCTGCTACCTTGGCAATCAGAGCCTTAAACTGCCAGTTTCATATGCTTAAATATCAGCAGCATGTTATGGGTTTACTGAAACAGAAAATGATGTTGATTTCTGATTGTGTGGACAATAGTTACAGGAATTATTGCGTTCAGCAGAACAGGTTGGAAAGCATACTTTGCAATGTGGTTTTGATTCCTTGGAGGCCTCTTGCAGGGCCGCAGTGACTGGATCTGTGATTAGAAGGCATGCCTGGCTCAAGGAGCAAAATCTGCCTGATCATGTTAAAGCTAAATTGATGGATACCCCCTTGCAGCATGATACTCTGTTTGGTAATAAGGCAGAAGAAGTTTTAAAGAAAATGGAAGACAAAGCAAAATCTAGGCAAATTTTAAAAGATTTCTTGCAAGTGCAGCCACCCAGGTTTAGTAGGCACTGGCCTACTAAAAATTGGTCCTTTCCTGTGTCCAACAGAGCCACTCGAGGCAAATTCAGGCACTCAAAAGGCTCCAGATACCAATCTCAGGGTTCTTACAGGTCAAAGCAATGGGGTGCCTCCACCTCCAAATCTGAAGGAAACAAAGCACAACCCTACAGTAAGCAGATGTTCTTCATCTCACATTGCTGCAGTCCTTACATATGGGTAGTCCGCTGTCCTCGGTTGGCCCGAATACCAAAGTATTAGGCTGACGTCGGTCAAGGTGCTTAAGACTGACATCAGGACGTCAGGGTACAAATGCGCATGACCGACGTCATATCCTCAGTCTTTTTTGCCGCATGGTCCGATGCAGAAGCAGCGTTGCAAGTGCCGTTCGGCGTTCTGAAATTTTTCGAGTTCGGAGTTTCAGACCGAATCAAAGTTGGCTAAGTACCCGCTAGAATATTTTGTTTTTTCTTGCCTCAGTGTTTTACCGGATGTCAGAAAAAGTGAATAACTGTATTTCTTGTGGGAAACAGATACCGCATAGGGATTATCATTCTTTGTGTATTCCTTGTTTGGGGCCTGAGCACGACGTTGTTGGGTGTCGCTTTTGTGCTAGGTTCAATAAGCGCACTATTAAGCGAAGGTTAGATTGTGCTAGGCTGGTCTTCGGCAAGCGGTGCAATTATAATATGCCGTCGGATTCTCCGGCGCCTGCTTCTTCGAAGAAGCGCCAAAGACAAAGCAGTTAAACCCAGGCAAGATGAGTCATCCGTTCCGGACGCCGGTTCTTTAGAGGCATCAGTGGAACCGGTGGTTCCGACGGAGGCTTCTCTGGAGTCCCAGGGGGAGACTTTGATATTGCAGGATGTGGCCTCTCAGGAGGCAGGTCAGGCTGAAGGGGCTTCTCAGGTTACTGTACTCCCCTCCCTTCCTAGGGTGGTTAGGCCCTCTCCTTCTGTTTCCAAGGCTTCTCCCAGAGGCAGGCCAGGTTTAGCTTCTGTTGGTGTCACTCCTAGTTCAGCAGGGTCTGTGCCCAAGAAGCACATGCTTAAAATGGCAGAAGATTTGATTACTCTGATTAGAGGTTCTTTGCCCCCTCCTGATAAGAGGCCTAGGGTGGAGCCAGAGTTGGGGAGTTTTGAGCAGGCTTCGGATGTTTCAGAGTCTTCGGCTGAAGACTTGCAGGAGTACTCTCCTTATTCTGATTCTGATGCAGATGATTCGACTCCTTCTGCTTCTCCTCCAGAGGATTTTTCTTTTTCAGAGAGACTTCATTCCATGGGGGA
Organism: Protopterus annectens; assembly: GCF_019279795.1. NCBI lineage: Eukaryota > Metazoa > Chordata > Ceratodontiformes > Protopteridae > Protopterus > Protopterus annectens. The sequence goes on from NC_056733.1 coordinate 1,456,369,231, forward strand.
ACATTTTAAGTGGGAAGGTCAGGACTTCTCTGATTCCAGGAAAAGGCTTAGGGAATTTTTGCTTTTACCCCAGCATAGGCCCTTGGCTATACCCCCTGTTCTGGATGTTGTGGAAGATGTGTTTGCAGAGGCTTCACTTAATCCTGATTCTCTGCCTCCTGCTCCTGTTAAACCGGATAGGTATTACAGGGTGCCTGAGGCTCATAAATATCTTTATAAGAGTCCTAGGGTGGACCCAGAAACTGTTAGTCAGGGACCTAAGGGTGTCAAGGCCTCTGTTGTAAAAATCCGGTTCCTCCAGATAAAGAGGCCAGAGCTTTGGATAGATGGGGAAAGAAAGTCTATACATCTTCTACCTTAGCTATGAGGGCTTTGAATTGCCAGTTTCATATGTTGAAATATCAAAACTATCTTCTTTCTCAATTGAAGTCTAAGGTGGATGCTCTGGCGGAAGGCATTGAGTGTAAAGAATTACAAGATTTGGTGCATGTCTCTGAACAGGTGGGTAAGCATTCTTTACAATGTGGTTTTGATGCTGTACAGGCCTCGTCTAGGGTGGCTGCCACTGGTTCAGTTCTTCGCAGGCACGCCTGGCTGAGGGATCAGAATTTATCTGACCATGTTAAGACAAGGATTTTGGATGCTCCTTTACAGTCTGATGTGTTTGGTTCACCTGTGGAGTCAGTCTTGAAGAAAATGGAAGACAAGGCTAAGTCTATGCAGGCTGTTAAAGATTTTTTGTAAGTTCAGCCTCCGAAGTTTAGTAGGAATTGGCCTGCTAAGGGGTGGATGTATCCTTCTTATGATTCTCAGTCTAGGGGTAGATCTAGACGTGGTAGGGGCAGAGCTCAGAGTTCTTTCAGACCTAGAACAGGGAGTTCACCTGCACAATCTTCGGGTGAGGGCAGGGGCCAGTCCTTTCGTAAACAGGCCCAATGACCTACCTTTTCAGCTGCCAGATCCTTCTTGCCTGGCAGCACCTTTGGGAGGAAGGTTGGCACTCTTCAAGGAAAATTGGAATTTGATTACCCAAGACAAATGGGTATTGGATATCATACACCAAGGTTACAAGTTTTATTTCCATACCTTGCCTCCTTTCAAAGGCATGCCGGACGTTCCTCCTCAGCAAAGACTAGAGACTCACAAACAAATTTCTCTGCTACTTCAAATAAGGGCCATACAACCGGTCCCTCTGCCAGAAGTGGGCCTAGGATTTTATTCTCGCCTGTTCCTAGTACCAAAGAAAGGGAACACGTGGAGACCAATTTTGGATTTATCTATCCTCAACACATATCTGGACATTCCCAAGTTCAAAATGTTGACGTTACAACAGCTTTTACCTCTGCTGGGCAAAGATCACTGGATGGTGACTCTGGATCTCAAGGAGGCTTACCTTCATGTTCCTATCAGGCTCAGTTGCAGGAAGTATCTGCGTTTACGGGCTGGGACTTCTCATTATCAGTTCTCTGCATTGCCCTTTGGCTTATCTACTGCGCCCAGAGTGTTCACGAAGGTTCTGGCTCCAGTGATAGCTTTCTTCAGGCTAAGAGGAATACAAATCTATCCTTATTTGGATGATTGCCTGATTCTGGCCCAAGGAAAGGACGAACTTCTTCATCATTTACAGTATGTGATAGCAGTGTTAAGATGCCTGGGGTATTCTGTGAATGAAATAAAGTCCAGTCTAGTACCCTCTCAGGACATGTGCTTTCTGGGTGTGAGACTGAATACAGCATCCCAGATGGCCTTTTTGACCCCGGACAAACAAAAGAATCTTTCTCTTTACTTCCATCAATTGTCTCGTCAGTCCAGGCTGACTGCAAGGACAGTCCTTCAAGCCTTGGGGTTCATGGCATCTTGTATTCTGGTACTTCCCAATGCCAAACTGCATATGAGGAAGCTACAATGGTATCTCAAAAATGTATGGACACAGCACTGCCAAGATATGGACACTGTCATTCAGATAATACCTTGCATTCAAAAGGAATTTTGTGGTGGGCTCAGGAATGTCACCTAAACAAGGGACTCTCTGTGACCCGGCCAGAGGCGAGTCAGATTCTAATGACAGATGCCTCAGACAAAGCTTGGGGAGCTCATCTAAATGGAAAATGGATACAAGACACGTGGCCTGCCAGACTTCAACATCTACATATCAACTTGAAGGAGATGTTAGCAGTCCAATTTGCATTAATAGCTTTCAAGGATTTACTTCTTCCAGGGCAGGTGTTGGTTCTAACAGACAACACAACTGTCATGTGGTACATCAACAAGCAAGGGGGAACGCATTCTTATCCTCTATGCAGACAAGCAATGATTTTGTGGGAGACTGCTCTCAGTTTACAGCTAAATCTTCAGGCAAGGTTTCTGCCAGGAGCACAGAACTCCTTAGCAGATGTGTTGAGCAGACAAATTATGGATCCCCACGAGTGGAAATTGGATCCTCATGTATTTCAGAAATTGACAGTGTTATGGGGAACTCCAGACATAGATCTGTTCGCTTCTCCACTAAACTACCAGCTGCCAAAGTTTTGCACAAAAAGGTTTCATCCCACAGCCTGGAAAGTGGATGCTCTCTCATTCAATTGGAGCAATCTTCATGTGTATGCCTTTCCACCTCTGCCTCTCCTCCCAAAGGTACTCCTGAAGGTCAGACATGACAAGCCAAACATGATTTTAATAGCTCCAGAATGGCCTCGACAGCACTGATACCCATTACTGAGAAGTCTGGTACGGGAGCCTCCATGGCCTTTGCCTTCGATTCCTCACCTGCTGTCTCAGGAGAACAGTCATTTACTCAATGTCAAACCTCACTCTCTACATCTAACAGCCTGGCATATTCTGTTTTAAACCCTGGAGGGTCTCAGCTTCCACAACAAGTTTTGAATGTTATTTTGGAGGCCAGAAGGCCTAGTACAAGGAAAGTGTACGCAGATAAATGGTGGAGATTTTTATTTTGGAGTACAGCAAAGGACTTTGATGTTTCTAAGCCTAATTTAAGTGTGGCTCTTCAATACCTTACTGAGTTACTGGACAAAGGTTTGTCCTTCTCCTCTATTAAGGTTCATGCTGCAGCAATTTCTGCTCACTATGACTGTGACCCACCATTGTTTTCTCATCCTTTGTTTAAGCAATTCCTTAGAGGGCAAAGAATATAAGACCCCAATGAGCTCCTACTCCTGCTTGGGATCTCAATTTTGTGTTGGAGAAACTCACTCTACAACCTTTTGAGCCTGCAGCTACGGCCGAGTTGAAATATTTATCATGGAAGACTGCTTTTTTGTTGGCCATTACCTCTGCGAGAAGGGTTTCTGAATTACAGGCCCTTATGGCGGTTGAGCCTTTCTTAATTTTCCATAAGGATAGGGTATCTTTGCACTAATCCTTCCTTTATGCCTAAAGTGGTTTCTAGTGTGGCTTTAAACCAAACTATTCATTTGCCTACTTTTTATGCAAACCCCCAAAATAAAGGGGAAAAGATTTTACACACTTTGGATATACACAGGCAGTTGCGATATTATTTGAGCAGAACTAAAGGGTTCAGGCAGTCTCAGCAGTTATTTGTTTCATTTGCTTTGGGTTCTCAGGGCAAACCTGTTTCAAAACAAACTATTTCTAAGTGGATTGGCTTTTGTATTGCTTTCTGTTATTCCCATCATGGTAAGGAGATTCCAGCTGGGATTAGGCCTCATTCCACTAGGGCTACTGCCACTTCTACAGCTTTTTTAAGGGGGGTGGCTACTAAAGATATTTTGGAGGCAGCTACTTGGAGTTCAGTGCATACTTTCTCTAAGCATTACCACCTTCCACTTTACTCTAAATCTAGGGCTGGTTTTGCCACTGCAATTTTACAGGGCATTTTGGCAGCTCCTAATGCTTTATAGTTTTGTCATCCTCCCTTACCTCTGCTTTGGGATTCTACCCATATGTAAGGACTGCAGCAATGTGAGATGAAGAACATAGTACAGTTTTGTACCTACCATAAATGTAGATGTTCGAAGATCCACATTGCTGCAGTCCAATTTACCCTCCCTCCTTCCCCTCTGTAGTTAGAGGCAGTTGTGTGGTTTGGGTTGTGAATATTGTAAATATTGTAAATATGATTAGTGCAGGGGTGGTTGGTTGTTTTTTGCTGTCTTTTGGTTTTGGCCTTTCTTTTTAGGGCCTTCTGACATCTGGGGCAAGAAAAGACTGAGGATATGACGTCGGTCATGCGCATTTGTACCCTGACGTCCTGATGTCAGTCTTAAGCGCCTTGACCGACGTCAGCCTAATACTTTGGTATTCGGGCCGACCGAGGACAGCGGACTACCCATATGTAAGGACTGCAGCAATGTGGATCTTCGAACATCTACATTTATGGTAGGTACAAAACTGTACTTTTCAGTGACTTTCCTCTACCATCACCAAGCACTTATTTTTTGTCAGCCCCCTTGGGGGGCAAACTAGCACTTCATGCTCAAAATTGGCAGTTGATTACCCAGGACAAGTGGGTATTGAACATAGTATCCGAGGGGTACAGATTTCATTTCCATACTTTGCCAATTCCAAACGGATGGCCAGATCTGCCACAAAATCAGTGGGCAGAGGCTCAGAAATAAGTTATGTCCCTCATGGATATGGGGGCCATTCAGCCAGTCCCAGAAAAGGAAAAAAGACAAGGTTTTTATTCAAGACTTTTCCTGGTACCCATAAAAGGCAATTTCTGGCGTCCAATACTAGACTTGTCTATGTTGAACACTTTCCTGGACATTCCAAAATTCAAGATGCTGACTTTACAACAGCTACTGCCTATGCTGGGCAGGAACGCCTGGTTAGTGACTCTAGACTCAGTGGCATACCTGTCTATCCCCATAAGAGAATCATGCAGAAGATACCTCCACTTCAAGGCAGGTTTTTTGCATTACCAATTCTCTGCATTGCCCTTTGGCTTATCTAATGCGCCCAGGGTCTTTAAGTGCGTGGCACTAGTAATTGCATTCTGCAGACAAAGAAGCATACAGATTTATCCTTATCTGGACGACTGTCTCATTCAAGCAGAGGACAAGGACACTCTTCATCTGGCGTTTGGCTTCTAACATGCCTAGGGTACACAATAAACAAAAAGAAATCCCAACTGGTACCCTCTCAAATAATTACATTCCTGGGTGCAAGCTTGAATACAACTGCCAAGATGGTTCATCTTATGCCAGACAAACAAAGGCAACTGACAATATATTTCAAACAAATGGCAACAAAAACCCAGTTATCTGCAAGACCACTTCTGCAGGCTTTGGGGTTCATGGCATCCTGCATTCTGCTAATTCCATATGTGAGACTGCATATGAGGAAACTTCAATGGTACCTAGAAAGTTTATGGAGCCAACATTATCACAGTCCGGAAACAATGATTCCTCTCATTCCCTGCCTACAACAGGAGTTTCTTTGGTGGGCAGAGACATGTCACCAAAACAAGGGACTGTCATTCTCTGTACCCCCTGCCACCCAAACCCTAACTCTACAGAAGCATCAGACTACACTTGGGGGGGGGGGCACCTGGCGGGGAGATGCATTCAGGGCAAATGGAGCCCAAAACAAATGCATCTGCATATCAACCAGATAGAGATGCTAGCTGTTCAGAATGCTCTGACAGCCTTTCAAGGACTTTTCATCCAGGACAACTACTGATAGACTGACACCACGGTTATGTGGTACATAAAGAAGTGGGTGGGGGGGTATACATTCCTACCCCCTTTGCAGACTAGCCATGGCATTGTGGAACACAGCTTTGACTTGCCAAATACATCTTCAAGCTCAATTCCTGCCAGGAAAACAAAATACTCTGGCAGACGACCCAAGCAGAAATCTTATGGACCCGCACAAATGGAAACTGGATCCACAAATCTTCAGCATGTTAACATAGAAATTAGGGAGCCCAGACATAGATCTATTTGCCTCTCCCCAAAATTATCAGTTGGGCAAATTCTGCACAAGAACTAGTCACAAAAAAAACATGGAAAGTGGATGCCCTATCCTTCAGTTGGAAAAACCTATCAATCTATGCCTTTCCCCCTCTGCCCCTTCTCTCCAAGGTCTTACTAAAAGTCAGACAGGAAAAACCAAAAATGATCATAGTTGCTCCGGACTGGCTTTGCCAACACTGGTACCCACTTCTAAGGAACTTGCCTCAAATACCTCATCTACTGTCTCAGCAGAACAATCAAATTCTGCACACTCTGCTCCAAACTCTGAACCTTGCAGCATGGCTGATAATTTAATTATTCAAACACCTCTCAGTAAATCTGTGATGGATGTCATTTTGGAAGCCAGAAGGCCTAGTACTAGAAAATCTTATGCTGATAAATGGAAGAAATTCTGTGCTTGGAACCCAGCACAAAGAATAGACACAGCAAAGCCCAATATTCCTCAGATTTTACAATATTTGACTGAGATGTGCTTGACAAGGGCCTATCTTTTTCTTCAATAAAAATCCATGCCTCTGCCATCTCGGCTCATTACAACACGGAGCCTCCCCTCTTTTCTCATCCTCTGCTTAAACAGTATCTTAGATGGGCCAAAAATGTAAGGCCTCCCAGAAGATCTCCAACTCCTGCATGGGACCTCAATTTGTGCTGGAAAAACTCACCCTGCCTCCTTTTGAACCAGCAGCTACTGCAGATATAAAATTTATATCTTGGGAAAACAGCTTTTCTCTTGGCAGTCACTTCAGCAAGAAGGGTTTCAGAACTACAGGCTCTCTTGGCTGTGGAGCCTTTTATTACATTTTACCCGGGCAGGGTGTCCCTCAGGACCAATCCTCCTTTTATGCCTAAGGTGGTATCCAGTGTGGCTCTTATTCACCTGCCAACATTTTACCCAAATCCACAGAACAAGGGGGAGTGGATTCTGCATTCATTGGATGTACACATACAACTAAGATTCTACTTAAATAGGACCAAATCTCTAAAAGTCTGAGCAACTACTGGTAGCATTTGCTGCAGGGTCAGAGGGGAGGGCTATATCAAACCATACTATTTCTAAGTGGAAAAGCCACTGCATTTGTTTCTGCTACTTGCACCATGGTAAACTTGTGCCCAAGGGGATCGGGTCTTATTCCACCAAGGCTTGCCTGTACCTCATCAGCTTTTCTAGACATTCTAGAGACTGCTACTTGGAGCTTTGTTCATACCTTCACGAGGCATTATTTGCCTATCTTCTCCAAATGCAGGGCAGGCTTTGCCACTGCAGTTCTGCAGGGCCTTATAGCCGCTCCTAATGCTGTTTAGTTCCATCCTCCCATCCATAGCTTTGGGATTCTACCCAAATGTAATGACTGCAGCAGTGAAACATGAACATAGTACAGTTGTGTACACTTACCATAAATGTAGATGTTCGAGTGTATTCACTGTTGCAGTCCGGGTTACCCACCCGCCATCCCCCTTTTTCTATACTGTTTGTTTCCTTCACTATATACTAAAGCCTTTGTGGTGTATTTGCTGTTAGATGAAGGTAAAGTTTGTTGCTAAAAGTGCATTTACATATATTTTTGTCTCTCTCTCTCTCTCTCTCTATATATATATATATATATATATATATATATATATATATATATATATTTTACTCCCCCATTTGGGGGGTACCTGACATCTGGGGCAAGAAAAACTGAATAAAATAGCATCGGCTGCATGTTTTATACCCCTGACGTGATGGAAGAGGAGACAGCAACTGACACACGACCCAAGACTTTATTCAGGCCGACTGAGGGCAACCTGCCAGCAGATTACCCAAATGTAATGAACTCAAACATCTACATTTTTGGTAAGTGTACACAACTGTACTATATAATGCCCTCTATTACAGGTATGAAAAGGAACCCCAATTAATCAAATGTCCGAACGGCATATTAACAAGAGCAGCAATGTCCAGAAGTACAAGTACCCAAAAAGTGCATCTGATAACACAAGTGCAGAATCAAGGCCAAAAAAGGCTGTTTCAGCCCAGGCCTTCTGGGTCCCAGTCAGACCAGGCCTACTCATAGGACCTTGTATGGCTGGCTGTGGTTCTTGAGATTGCCTGAGATCGAAACAGCTGAGCTTTGGAAAGACCCTTGCTATAGAATCCCCCCCCCCCCCCCCAGGAGTCTTCAGTATCCTATAACTATTGATGAAAATGAGATAACCCAGAATAAATATGGTCAATAATATGCTGTGTGCTGACTCTGAATCTGATGAAAACCTTGCCTGTGCTTCAATTGAAGATTTTACTTTTGGAAATATCTAAAAATGAGGGAATTCTTCAAATGGGAAGCTCAGGATTATCCCCAATCTAAGAAGAGAGTTGAGAGAATTTCTTAGACTTCCTGAGCACAAACCTTTAGCCATTTCTCTGGTATTTGAGGTTGCGGATGGTATGTCTTACTGCTTCCAATAACCTGACTTCCAACCACCTGTCCCGAGGAATCTAGACCGTTTTTTTTTTGTATAAAGTCCTGGATTCCCATAAACATTTTTTCAAGAACCGAGTTGTGGGCTTTGTGGTCTAATGAGGAGGGTCGAACCCTGGCTTGATTTGGCATGTATACATTTCTGTTACCCTGGCCATGTGAGCTCTGAATTGTCAGTTTCATATATTAAAATTCCAGGAAACTCTTGGACCAAATGAAAGAAAAGCTAGAAGGAATGAAAGATAGGACTCTACATGGGGAACTGTTAGAACTCTGTAACTCCTCTTTCCAGGTAGCCAAACTTTACTTGCACTGTGGCTTTGTTTTGGAGGCATTAGCAGCAGCTTCAGGGTCAGTTGTTAGAAGATATGCCTGTTAAGTCCAAAATCTTAGATGCAGTTTAGGTAAGTACTTTTTGTTTGTATCAAAGACCTATGCTATTAAAAAAAAAAACTGGAAGATAAAGGCCAAGTCTCTTCCAACTGTCAAGGACTTTCTGCAGTTATATCCCCTGAAGTTTAGTAGGAATTACCTTGCCAAGCCATTTTCATTTGCTGCCTGACATTCCATAGATGGAGGAGGCTTAGAAGAGAGTGACCACACACAAAAGAAATGGCGATCCGACCATGCATCAGGGCCTAGTGGACCCCAACCGCTAGGGTCCAGCAGGGAGTAGACATGACTCACCAGCCCCCCCCCCAAGAAAAAAGCTAGGAGGTAGGTTTTCTCTCTTCTTGGAAAACTCTGTGAACATTACTCAGGATCAGCAGGTCTTTCAGATTATAAGAGAAGGCTACAAGCTGCAGTTTACTCCTTCAGAACCAAACCAGATTTTATTTACCCCATATATTGTCGGGTGGGTTGCAAACTGGCTCACTGAGTCATACAGTTAAAATAGGGGACTCCACCTCTTCCAGCATATTCGTAATCAGTGGTGTTCCACAGGGATTGGTTATGGGACCCCTATTGCTTGGACTCTACTTCTGCAAAGTGCGGGCTAAAACTAAGGGATTCTCTGACAAAGTTTGCTGATGGCTATAAACTGGGAATGATCGCTGAAACCCCCAACAATGTCAACATCCTGCAGGGAGGTGTTATACAGACTTACTGGTGCCAAAGTCATGTTCTCAAACTTCATGCAAAAAATGCATTATCATCACCTGCAGCAAGGGGTGATGTTCCTGCAAACTGCCATAGCAATACCCTAAACACAATCAGTGGTGAGAGATCTGGGCAGACAAGTTAACAGCAACCTTAACTTCGATCACCATGTCTCCACAGTGGCTTGAAGGGCATTTTATATTGCTCATCTCATAAGTAAGGGCATTACCTCCAAAAAACAAGAGGTTATAACCCTGTGTACTCTTCCCTCATCAGGCCAATAACAGAGTACAATGCTCATGTTGGTATGTTCCTTTCCAGACACCTGCAGCAATTGGAGAGACCACAGAGGGTTCCTTACAGAGAAAATTCAGGGTCTTCAAGATCTTTCTTATGAGGACAAACTGAAATTATTGTCACTTAGTGTCATGCAGACTGCTCAGAGGCGACCTGTGCCTTGCATATAGAGCAGTCTCTGGCCCAACTTTGATATAAATGCCGCTTTTTCACAAGTCAAATGGCACACTGGTCTCTCTCTCAAAGGACCTTAACCTGGTATTTGACATCAACAGAACTTGTTGGAGAGAGAGATTTGTCTTACAAAGGTTGCCCCACCTTTGGAACAAGCTTCCTATTCATGTTAAACAAAGCTCCTTGTTGGTCTTATTTAAGCACAATTTTGATGATTGGATTTGTAACTGGAAATTCACCATGGGGGGTTCCACCTGTGTCCCTCTTGGAAAAGGAGTATTAGGTGCTGATTTTAGTGTTTGCTTGAACCAGACACCCTTGGGAACACTGGTTGAACTTGGCTAGGCTTGTAATGGCCCTGGGGCCGTTGCCTAGTAACCTCCTATGATCCTATAAAAGTACAGGTCATAGGGGCTGAGGTCCAATTCAAAATTGTTTATCAGGGCTCCATAGGACTAGCTCAGAAAGAGGAAAAAAAAAAGATGCTACTCATGGCTGCTCTTAATGCCTAGAAAAGAAAGAACCCTGGAGACCTATCCTGGATTTGTCAGATAAACAAGTTTATGGTAGTCCCAAAATTTGAAATCACCCTACAGAAATCCTGCCAATGCTTTCCCTGCAGACCTACATGATCACCTTAAATCTAAGAGTTCTATCTCCACATTCCATTAGTGAAGCTGGACAGATAGGACACACTTCAATTTTTTGCTCTCCCTTTTCATTTATCTCTGCCTTCAGAAGTTGCACATCGAAGGGCAAAGGACGTGCATCTCTACTCCTGTCTGAATGACTTCCTTGTCGAGTCATCTTCCATGAAAGGAGCTGCAAGCTTCCCTCAGTTTGGCTATGTCCACCCTCACAAATTTGGGCTTCTCCTTGAACCTAAAAATATCAGACCTAACCCCCTCTCAAAGACTGGTATCAAGATACTCACCAGAGAGAAACAAATCGACTTCCCTCAAGAAAGATCCTGTTTTTATCTACATACTTCTGAAACCCCCATCAGCAGGAATGTGTGATGGCCAGAGTGATCCTCAGGGCTCTGGGACTCGTAACATCCTGCAGTCTGATGATTCCCCTTGCCAAGCTGCACGTGAGGAAAATACTATGGTACATAAACAATGTGTGGTGTCAGCACAGACGTGTATCTTTCAAAATGAAGCTTCTCCCATGCCTAAAGAAATGTCTGTTGTGGATTGAGGCCTGCCTCTAAAACGAGGGTGTTCCCTTCCCATCCCGCTTAATGAACCCAGATTATGAACACAGACTCCTCAGACCTAGCCTGGGATGTGCTCATTCAGTGTGTGTTTAAATACAGTCAGACACTACACTTATCCAAAAGCATATCAAGCTAAAGTAGTTGATGGCATCCAAGCAGTTATGGAAGCCAAGGACTCTGTCGATAAAGATGGACAATGCCACAGACTTGTGCATAAACAGGGAGATAACCCACTTTACCAGCTGGCCATGCAGCTCTGGGAAGTAGCACAAGTAATGGGTTGCTACTGGTAGTATACTCCCTACCAGGGGAAAACAGCATAACATCACCTGAGCAGGTCTACTTTAGACCCTCACGAATGGATGCTAGTCAGTTTCACTAACATTGCAAGTTAATGGAGTGTGCCAAAAGTCTACCTTTTTTGCCTCAAAACAATCAGGCAGCTACCAAAGTATTGCACAGGGGCCAAAGACAGTCAAGCCTAAAAAACTGATCTGTTATTTCTATGGAGGTCTTTTAAATGCATTCCTTCCCATACCTCTCATCCACGTTACTAATAAAGATCAGAGAGGATCAGCTGATCTTGATAGCACTGTTTTGGCCAAAGCAACATTGGATGTTCGTGTTACCCTGCTGCAGTCATCACACTTGGGTTATCCTGCCATCAGTCGGTCCCGCAGTCTGCCCGAATTCCAAAGTCTTGGTTCGGCGTCGGTTGCTGTCGCTTCTTCCCTGACGTCAGTGCACCAGGGGTATATGAGGCATCCAATGCCATTTTCTTCAGTCTTTCTTGCCGCACGGTGCCCGAAGCAGAAGCAGTTCGCAAGTGCCGGTCGGCCGACACCTGAGATTTTTGATTTGAATTTCAGTCCGAAGTCTTCAATAAAGCTAAGTACCCCGTTTGGGAACATTTTCTTGCCTCAGTCCGATGTCAGAAAAAGTTAACAATTGCATATGTGATAGTGTTCAATCTCGCGTTTGTTCTTACACATGGGTTCGGAGCCGATCCTCGGCTCCGTGCCGGCCTCTTGCAAGCTCTGCATCGAGAATAAGCTCGAGACAATCTAATACCCACAATCCCCCTCTGCCTTTACCTCAGATCTAGTTTGCCGCTGCTGCGTTCGCATCGCTGGGAGCTAGCTCGAGCGTCTAAAGCTAAGATATAACTTTATTTGTTATATTTTATTGGATTTTCTTATTCTATTTGATATTTCAGTGATATACTGTGTGATTGTGTTGTTGACTGGTTAAATTCTCGGTACCGTTAAGCTTTTTTATCGGTTAGAATTTTTCGGGGCCTACAACCCTTCTTAAATTTAATAGGATTTGACTTTTATACCGGATTTGACAATTTTTTCTCAGATTTGACTACATTACTGGACTTGTCTTTTACTTCTATAATGTCTGATAAGGTAAAATCAGGATTTAAGCGTTGTCAGTGTGGCCAGAAAATGTCAGTGACTGACAACCATAGTTCCTCGTCTACTGCCTTGGCCCTCTCCACTTGCAAGAGGACTGTTCCATCTGTCACTCTTTTAGTGGGAGGGTCATGACAGATAGGCGCAGGAAACTAATGGACAGAGGTTTATTAAAACCTTCTTTTCAGGAGGCTCTAGATGCTTCTGACCAGGCATCAAAATCCTCTAAGGAATCGAAGACGTCGGAGCCCAAGTCATCGGCTCCGAGCTCTTCAGCAAAGGTTAGATCACCGGTTCCACAGACTTCGGGGCCGAGTGTTCAACTGGTATCGGTTCCTGAGCCTCGAGTCTTGGAACCGGTGATGGAGCTCCCTCCTTCGACCTTATTGAGGTCGGCTCCGTCTTTGGTTCCTTCGACCCGTTCTTCTTCCAAACTCTCTGATATCGATGTGGATCGTGTGGTGCAGAAGTTATTGGAGCATTCGGCCCTGTCCAAACTTATTTCGGTTTCCACCCAGTTGGTGTCGAAACTTGAAGGCCTCCCGGTGTCTCCATCCATTCCTCCTCCGAGACCTGTTCAGTCTTTGGAGCCGGAAGAGGCTGATCTACTGATTGTGGAGTCCTCGGGTCCAGAACCGCCTTTTTCTCTGTCTGTTCCTCTCACCTCGACTCCGTCGGACCCGATACCGGAGTCTCGGAGCCGACGGTCTGTCCTTGGTTCCGGGGCCGAGAGTCGAACCGACGTTTCGGTTCCGACTCTCCCCTCGGGCCTCGGCGGATCGATTCGGCTCCGTCCTCGGGTCGATGCCTTCGTGCCTGTGTCGGGATTCTTCCCATTTCCTCGAACCGGAGATTCTTCGATGCGGGACCCAGGGGCGTTCGACCTAATGAGGAAGGTGTTGTCTACCCAGACAACCACATCAGTCGAAGCAACCTCTCCTCCCCATAAAGGGCCATTATCCTCCTCTGCACCCACGGCCACATCCAAGCGTCGGGCACCAGTGTCTCAGCCACCCCTGGAGGGTGCCCCCTCTTCCTTGGAGGCTTCTTCGGATGCTCCCCACGAAGAAGTCCCTAGGAAAAGATTGTGTAAGAGGAGACACTTGGATTCTCCACAAGAATCCTTGACATCTGATACTGACTTAGATGAGTCAGAAGGGTCCCCTAAGTCACCTTCAGAAGATGTCTCTTTTTCGGACATATTGGAGATCCTGAAACAGAGAGGTGACTGGCAGTCCCTTCCCCTTCTGAGGATGAGTCAGTTTTGCTGTAGGCATTTGGTGCTCGCCCTTCCTCCTCCTGGGTCACTCCGCCCTTGATGAATTAATGGAACTAATTGCTCGAAGGCGTGGAGGCTCCTGACACAGTGGAACCAGTCCCAAGGAAACCCAATAAATACATCACGGCACCTCAGGACAAGTCCTACCTGACAAAAGGAGTTCCAGTGGACGCTATGGTGGTGGCAGCGGCCACGAAAAGGAGATGTCAGAGTCTTCCTCATCTGTCCATCCCCCTAATGAAGATTCTAGGACGATGGATAGGTACGGGAAGCGCATTTTTAGTTCAGCGGCTTTTTCCATGCGATCCCTGAACTATTTGACCCATTTTACACGTCTACAGAGGGATCTAGTCAAAGAGTTGGGAGATACCCTCCAGGGTACTACAGATGCTGCTGTCTCGGAGAAAGTGACAGCACAACTTAATACCCTTACATCCATTGTGAACTCGTCCATGAGGCTGATTTCCTACGCAGCCGAAGGTTCGAGTAGGGCAGCAGCTTCAGCGATTGCTCTTCGCAGACAATCCTGGATGCGCTTATGTTCCTTTGTGGAAGCCTTCAAGTCTTCCTTTACTAACGCCCCATTTGACGGTGCCACTCTCTTTGGCCCCAAAGTAAAGGAGACCCTTACCCGGTGTGAACAGGAGGGAAAGACTCTGTCTGCTGTCGGAGTCCGTTTTTCCACCCCAACCAGACCGTACCCCAAAGGGCAACGTGGTGGAAAATGTGGTTTCAAAACCCCAAGGAGCTTTCTCAGGCACACAGGGAGATGCCCCTCTAGAGGCAGAGGAGGGGCAGAGGTGGAAGACGCCGCCCAGGCGGCAGAGGGGTCCGCAACATCAAGGTGACAGGGATACACTCCTGGTAAACCTTTCCAGCACTCCTGAGAGGAGGCTCGACTGTCCTGCTCTGGAGGCAGTCGAGGGTCGCTTAGCTTTATACCCTCAGGCCTGGCAAAATGTAACTACAGACAAGTGGGTAAAAAGCGTGGTTACCAGAGGTTACAACATACCCTTTCTATCCCATCCCATTCCAAAGAAAAGACTCCCAGATGTACCGCCCCATCTCGAGAGCCAGCAGCTATAGAGATTTCAAAGCTGCTAGAAAAAGTCATCCAACCAGTCCCAGCGGACCAGCAAGGATTCGGGACTTACTCAAGGTTCTTTTAGTTCCAAAGAAAACAGGGGACTGGAGGCCCATCCGGGACGTAAGCTACCCCAATACCTTCGTCAGGAAAGAAAAGTTCGAATGGTCACGCTTCAATCGATCCTTCCATTCTTACAGAAGGACGACTGGATGTGCTCAATAGATCTAGAGGATGCATACTACCACATCAAAATGGCCAGGGCATCCAGAGATCATTTGCGCTTCGGCTGGGGCCAGTCACTTTCAATTTCGAGCCCTGCCCTTTGGTCTGACCTCAGCCCCAGGGTCTTCACCAAATGCATGGCAGTGGTAGCGTCTCACTTGAGACGCCAAGGATTCCAGGTGTTTCCGTATCTGGACGACTGGCTCCTTTCTGCCACCACCCAGCGTCAACTATTACAGGCCAGAGACTTTACTCTTCAACTGTGTGTTCACCTAGGAATTTCCGTGAACTCGGAAAATCCTTGCTTCAGCCATCACAAAATATTTTGTTCATAGGAGCAGAATTAAACACACGTCAGTTAATTCTAAGACTTCCCCTGGAAAGGATACTATCACTTCAGACTCACATCGTCTTCTACTTTTGTCAAGGAAATCTCCAGCAAAACTGGTACTGAAGGTTTTGGGACTCATGTCAGCCTCCCTTATTGCAATACCCTTGGGAAGGCTGCACATGAGAGTCCTCCAATGGCTACTGTTTGCACAATGGTCGTTTCAACAACTACCTCTAACACACGAGATTCTTATAACGAAAACATGCAAGACACATCTAAACTGGTGGCTTCAAACGTGCAACCTTTCCAAGGGGAGACCATTTGTGCTACCCACGCCTACAGTTACGGTGACCACGGACGCTTCCCTGATAGGGTGGGGGGGCATCTTTCAGGGACAGACAGTCCAAGGCGAATGGACCAATTTGGAGTACAATCTGCACATCAATGTTCTAGAGTTGAGGGCAGTGTTTCTAGAGTTGCAACACTTTGCTCCCCTTCTTCCTCTAGGAGCTATTGCAGTTCAGACGGACAACATGTCGGTAGTCTGGTACATAAACAAGCAAGGGGGAACCAAGTCCTATCAGCTATGCAGAGAGGCCATGAGAATCTGGCAGTGGGCGGAGTCCACGGGTCGCTTTCTAATAGCAACGCACATCCCGGGGTCATCCAACGTCATAGCCGACAGGCTGAGCAGAGCAATTCTGTTACCGCACGAGTGGTCCCTAAAACAGTCAGAGGTGAAAAGGATTTTTCGCATGTGGGGCCAGCCTTCCTGCGATCTGTTTGCGTCTCCAATGAACGCCAAATGCAGGAGCTACTTTGCCCTATTACCCCCTCCAGGGGAAGTCCCCAGGGACGCACTGATTCACGATTGGCCCCCGGGACTCCTTTACGCATTTCCTCCATTTCCCCTGATATCAAAGTTTCTCCAGAAAGCCAGAAACCTTCACAGGACAATAATCCTCATTGCCCCATTCTGGCCTCGTCAAATTTGGTTTCCCTTCCTGAAGACACACTGCATTCGGGAACCCTGGATTCTGGACCCAGAGCCAGATCTGTTGACTCACTCGTCAGGGGTTCCCCATCCCGCGCTCCGGTCCCTCCATCTAGCAGCTTGGCTGCTCCAGTTCCCAACTTAGCCAGGTCTGATCTTCTTTCGCCAGCAGTTCGGAATATATTGGTGGCTTCTCATAAAGCTTCCACTACTAGAACATATTCTAGTAAATGGAAGCGATTTGTATTCTGGGCGAATACACAGCAAGTGGATCCTTTTATAGCTCCTTTGAATAAAATATTAGAGTTTTTAACGGACTTATTCCATCAGGGTGCTTCTGCTACACTAAGGGTTCAATTGGCTGCCATTTCAAATTTCCATGTGGAAGAATGTGGGGCTCCTGTTATGGCCCACAGACTTTGCAAAGCCTTTTTAAAAGGGGTTTTTCACATTAGACCACCAGTCAGATCTCCTACGTCACCTTGGAGTCTAAACTTGTTATCTAAATTAATGTTGCCCCCCTTTGAACCTGCCTCTTCTTGCCCATTAAAATTTTTGTCATGGAAGACTCTCTTTTTGGTAGCCATTACTTCCGCTAGGCGAGTATCTGAACTTCAGGCTCTCTCCATCAAGCACCCTTATTTGATCTTTCACTCTGACAGAGTTTCTCTTCGAACCAATTCATCCTTCCTCCCTAAAGTGTGTTCTATTAACAATATTAATCAGTCCATTGAATTACCCACCTTCAAAAATCACTCCAACAAAATTGAGTATTTGTTGCACAAATTAGATGTTCACAGACAACTAAGATTTTACTTGGATAGAACAAAAGATCACAGAAAAACTGATCAACTCTTTGTGGCTTTTGCTGATAGCAGGAAAGGACTAGCAGTTACCAAAATAACTCTTTCTAAGTGGTTAACGGATTGTATAATCTATGTCTATGATTCTTCAAATCAAACTCTTTTGCACAAACCCAAAGGACATTCCACAAGGTCAGTGTCTACATCTTTGGCTCATGCAGCCCGCCTACCACTGGACGCTATTTGTGCGGCTGCTACTTGGTCTAAGCCACATACATTCATTTCTCATTATAAGGTAGACAAGGCTTCTAGGGACAGGGCAACCTTTGGTTCCACTGTGCTCAAGAACGTCCTTCCGTGAGTTCCTCAGGAACAAGGAGCTAGGGACGCTACCCATGTGTAAGAACAAACGGCGAGATTGAACACTATCACATATAGAAGTTATGTCCTTACCATAACGTTCCATGTGGAGTGTTCATCTCGCCTTTGTTCTTACATTCCCACCCTCCCGCCCTTAAGAAGAACGTTCTTTTGATGCCTGGCCAGGAACATCCTGCTGCTGCTGCAAATATTGTGTACATAGTTGGCATATATATATATATATATATATATATATATGTCTATTTGTCTTTCTATATATAGTTATGTATAGATTCTTATTTCTGTGCATATGTGATGTAAGCATGAATGTGCTCTCTCTGGAGATTGGTTTGCTTGCAAACTAGATCTGAGGTAAAGGCAGAGGGGGATTGTGGGTATTAGATTGTCTCGAGCTTCTTCTCGATGCAGAGCTTGCAAGAGGCCGGCACGGAGCCGAGGATCGGCTCCGAACCCATGTGTAAGAACAAAGGCGAGATGAACACTCCACATGGAACGTTATGGTAAGGACATAACTTCTATTTCTTGTTGCACAAAGTGAGCACACAAGAACTGTGGTGGTGAATCTCTTGGCCCAGAACAAGAGAAACTACATACACTTCAACCTGAAAACCCTGATGTTGGCAGCTTGGATGATATGATCCTTCTCCCAAAGGGTCAGTTATTCAATGATGTCCATCTAGTTTGTCTAGAAATCCCAGCACTAGGAAATCTTACATTTCAAAAAGGAAGAAGTTTACTGTTTGCCAGAACAAGGGCCATCAAACTTTAATGGGAAATGTAACATTGTTCTTGCTTACCTAGTGTCCCTTTTCTAGAAAGGACTTTCCTCCAATCAAAATCCATACCTCTCCCTTCTCTGCATGCCTATGCCATCTCCTCTGTTTTCACATTCTGTTATTAAGCAGTTCCTTAAAGACACTGCACACCTTAGGCCTCCTGTTTGGGGGGGGGGGGCTTCTCTTCTGTCCTTGGATCTCTGTTTTGTTCTGAAGAAGCTCACTCTCTTCTCCTTTGAACTAGCAGCTTCAGCAGATATCAAATTCATAACTTTGCAACCTGCATTCTTAGTGGCCATCACCTCCACTCATAGAATCTCAGAAATGTAGACTCTAGTATGTTTCATTCTGACAGTTTCCCTGAGGGCTAATCCTATATTTCATGCCCAAGGATGTTACTGAAGTAGTCTTGCATCATACCATTTGTCCCCCTGCCGTTCTAAACTCTCAGAATACAGTGGAAAGAATTCTGCAACTCTGATGTTCACAGGTAGCTCTAATAGTATCTGGACATGGATAGATTTAAAAATGTCAGCAAGTGAGATTGGCTTTTTATGGCCATAGTACCTAATAACGAGGAAACCCTTTTAAGCAGAATATTTTTGAATGGATCTCCAGCTGCATCACTTTGTTACAGGCACCATAATGAGGTGCCACTTAAAAGCAGCACTGGTTGAGTTTTAATCAGAGGAGTGCCCATTAGAGAAATTCTAGAAGCTACCACATGGTCTTCAGTCCAGATGTTTACTCAACACTACAACCTAGTATCTTCTGCCAGAGCCAGTTTCACTTCTACAGTTGTGCAGGGGCCTTCTTTCTTCCTCTTAGCTTCAGTCCATCTTTCACCATCTCTTTGGCTTAGGGAAGCCTCCCGAGGAGATGTTACTGCAACAGTGAAACAAACATAGTACAGTTGAGTACACTTATTAATGTAGATATTAGTGTCTTCACTGTTGCTGTATTCTTTCCCTGTCTCCTCTGTCTCAGCTAGGAGTTGAGGTGGGCATCCCCTCCCTCTTTCCTCCTTGATGGGTCCTTTGCCCTGTATTTGCTCATTTTCTTCAGTTCTCCCTAACCACTCCCTACTTTGAACAATGGGGTCATTTGGCCCAGTTGGACTTTCACAGTAGATAAATGTCAGTTTGTGCCTCTGGACTGGTGCTCAGTATATGAACTCCAGTTTTGATGGGCAATAGAGACATGAAAATGTCGCCAGCCAGTGACCTTTATATCCTGATGTTTTGATGAGAGGATGTTTGCCACGCGTAGAGGAGGGGATTTAGTCTTTGGTATTCAGATTGGTCAATGCTTCCACAGCAGAAATTCCCAAGGAGGAGTTGCACCTGTGAAGACACTCTAACATCTACATTTATTGTAAGTCTACACAACTGTAATTGGATAACTTTCATGTAAATCCTCGTCATGTCTGTTCATAGTATTGGCACTAAACCATGCTATCCTTTTTCCAGTCTTTCCTGCACCTTAAAACAAAAGGGTAATAATTATATACTTTCGATCTGCACAGGTATTTTTCAGACTGAACTAAAAACTTAAAAGATAAGAACAACTGTGATATTTGCTGAAAACAGAAAAGAGGTGGTCTGTGTCCACGTACATTTTCTCAAAACTGATGGCTTTGTTATATTAATTACTGCTGCAAAAAACATTGGAAATCTTTGCTAGTTATTTAGATGACACTATACAAGGGCCACAGCCACTATCCCTGCCTTCTTGAAAGGTGTTTGAATACAAGAAATTTTAGTGGCAGCTGCCTGGTCCTCTGTTCATACCTTTTACCTTGTTGAGCCAGGACATTTTTTTAGTGCCATCTTGAAAAGCCTGCTGTCCTCAGTTTCTTAAGCTTATGGATGAAAAGTCCAAAAAAACTCAGCCTTTCTCCAGTACTAGGTGACATGGCAATCGGTGTCCACCAAGTAGATTTTCCCCACATATCTTCAAAAATGTGGTCACCCATCCAGTCATCTATACTCTCTCTAAACAAATTTCTAGAGAGGTACTCTAATTTTTATGCAAGGGCTGCCTATTCCAGAAATGGTGAATATTTTGGTTTGGGTTCTACTGGTGCCATCAATTGATGTGGTATTGCAAATTTAGGTATCTAAAGCAAGTGTTAGCTTTACCATGGATTCTTTGCTGAGAGTTCAGTGCGTGTTGGGGTGAATGAATTCTTACCAGCCCCCCTATCTGCATTGACTGCATCAGTGAACCACATTGTGATTATGGATGTTCATCATTAGATCACTGTTGCAGTATTGCTGACTATACTACAAGAATAATAAAAATCTTGGGCACCTTCCTGTCACTACATATAGCTGATCTATAATTAGTGCATGAAACTGTATAGGGACTTATGGGTATGAAAATTCTTAAATCAGATGTCAATTTTCATTCATTCTTCAACATATGGGTTCCAGATCTGACTTGGCCGCCTTTTTTACCTACATAAATCTTTTGTGGATATCCCATTTCCTATCTTTTTACTGTTTGGTAGCCCTTGTTTACAATTGTTTGTAATTTACCACTTGGTATTTCTTCTAATGCCATTGTTGGTATTTTTTTCTATCTATATTGTTTAACCAAAAAAAAAAAAAAAAAACTTTTTTTCTACTTTGCTTCCTTTTTTCTTTAGAGTGGATGGACTTTTTCCACTGTCTAACTGTTTAAAATGGTGAAATGGCAGATAAACAGGTTTAAAAAAAGTGACAAATGCGGGCATAAAATTCCATTGTCAAATGCCCATGATTTGTGTTTACTTCTTGGGTCCCGTCATTTGTAGTCTTCCTGCTCTATTTGTAAAGCATTCAATCCCAGAGCGCTGGTAGACAGGAAAAACAAACTTATTCTCAAGGGCCTTCTTCCTTTGGAGACTTGGTTACTGAAGCTCAAACCTCCAAAACAAATGAAGTTAGGAAAAGACATTCTGAACACCCTGGATACTCAGTCATCTTCAGATCTGAATTTGGAACTGTTTAAGAAAACCCAGAAAACTTTAGATTCTATGGGCAAGCCTTCAGATCTGACTTTCTTGGATACCAGATCCATATCCTCTGATCCAGCTCATCCTGAGTCAAAGCAGCTACCTAGAACTAGATATGGGTCTTCCTTGGATCCTGTACCCTCTTGGGCTTCCATCCCTGTTCCTGGAAAGACACCGTCATTCAAGATTTCTTTCCATAGCTTCTTCCCATTCTTCCAGGAGTCTCTCAGAAGCTGATGTGGACAGAATTATGAGGAAGTTTCTGTGGACACAAATTCAGATGGAAGTTTTCCCGGTTCCTACCCCATAGGTCCAGAGACCTTTACTAGTACAGCTCTGCCAGTTTTGCCACCTCCTCTGATCTGTCCATCCGCTTTGGAGCCCTTGAGTCTGAGACTCCCAGTGCTGTCTGTTTCAGATCCAAAGATGGGTTTATCGTCTGATCCAATGTCTTCTGTTGAGTTCATCAACCTTGTCATAGTTGGACACACTGACTTGAAGCTTTATTGCCAGGTCCAAGGTGTTAGTTTCCTCTGAGGCTGTCTGAGCCATCTCTACCCCTCTGAGCCTTGGCATTTGATGGCTCATTTTTGACTTCTGTCTCTGGTGCTGTGCCTTCAGGTCAGAGGAAGCTGCCAGTCCAGAAGCATGTCTTCTCAGCTTATTTCTCCCCAGGGCATACTGCCTTCAAGGTGGTAGTGTGTTCTCTTCTAGAGGACAGATGACTCCCCCACCCCACCTCAGATCTTCCCTGTGGATCCCAAATGCCTTTGTGTCTCAACATTCTACTCCATAGGGGCAACCAGCCCAAAGTCTGCAGGCTACCCAGCAGGGTATAGTTATTCCAATACTTCTCTGGAACATACCACAGAAGTAGCCCTAGGATGAGGAAGTGGAAGAGGGGGCATTTCGACACCCCTCAGGAGTCTGTCATAGAAAAAAATGATTTCAATAAAGGGAAGTGTCCCCAAGATCACCACCTGATGACTTCTCATTTGGAGATATTTTAGTGATAGTTAAAAAAAGGTGTGATTGGTCTACCAATATTCTTTCTCGGGGAATCTGTATTCCTGAAGGCATTTGGTACTGGTCATTCTACTTCTTGAGTGACACTGTCCACTGATGAGCATGTTGATTTGAACTCTCAGCGGGAGTGGAGGCAGCCCGATTCTGTTAAGCTGATCCCCAAGTGACCAGATATCCTGGCACCACCAAAGGGAAGGGTGTTCTGGAACAAGAGTACCAGTGGATCCTGTGGTCATAGTGGCAGTCACAAAGAATCAACTTGTGAAACAGAGTTTTTGTTCATCCCCCTAACAGGGAATCTAGAGTGTTGGACAGATTTGGGAAGCGTGTGTATGCATCAGTGACCTTTGCACTCAAGCACCAGATTACAGAGGGATTTGATCAAAGAACTTTCAGAATTTCTCTCTGGGACCAGTACTTCTGAGGCAGAGACTTGTATTGTTTCACAGTTGGCGACCTTGCATTCTGTTTCTAATTCAGCCATGAGACTAGTATCACATGCTGAAGGAGTTTCAAGGACAGCAGGTTCAGGTCTTTCCATCAGGAGGTATGTCTGGATTCACCTGTGTGATTTTGTGGAGGCCTTCAAGTCATTGTTCATCAATGCTCCATTTGATGCAAGTTTATTTGGCCCCAAGGTTAGACACTTTGCAGGTGTGAGCAAGATGCTAAGGCCCTGTCTGCAGGGGGTGTATGTTTTTTGACTCCTGAAAGATCTTTTTTGAGGAATCAACGAGGCTGTTGAAAAATGTGGTCCAGGAAATCCCAGGGTCCATTCCATGATCCATGTGGAGAAAGATCCACCCAGGGGCAGAGGGGGGGGGACTTTAATGGGAGATGCCGACCACATGGCAGAGGAGGCCCATAGAACCAGGAGTCAAGAGATTTTCTCTAATACACCTTATCAGCATTCCTGAAAAGACCTGATTGCCCGCCTATGGAGGCAGTCTGAGTTCACTTTTCCCTTCACCAGACAGTCTGGCTAGACATCACAAAAGATACTTGGGTGCAGAGGATTATTTCCAGATGTTATACAATTCCCTTTTCTCTTCCACCTCCAGAAATCAAAATTCCCATTGTTCATCCCAGTCAAAGGAAAACAGCAGCTCTAGAAATACAAAAGCTGAGTCATCCAAGAGGTCCCCTAGACCCGAAAGGATCCAGATCTTAAGATTCTTTTTAGTGCCAAAGAGGACTGGGACTCGAGACCAATTTTGAATCTCAGCATTCTGAACAAATCAGTTCAGCCTACCAAGTTCCAGATGGTCACAGTTCAGTCCATATTAACTTTTCTGCACAAGGATGACTAGGTGTACTTAGTAGACCTCCAGGATGCGTACTATAACAAAAATGAACAGACCGTTCCAGAAGATACCTATGCTTCTGACTGGGAGACGGTCATTGCCAATTCAGAGCACTACCCTTTGGTCTCACCACAGCCACCAGGGTGTTCACCAAATGCATGGCAGTAGTAGCTCACTTGAGATTGCAGGAATTCAGAAAGTTTACATATCTAGATGATTGTCTCATAACCACTTCAACCAAGCATCATCTTATAACAGCTCAAGACTGCATAATTCAGCTTTGTTTCAACCTAGCAATTAGTCAACCACACCAAATCTGAACTAGATCATCTCAAATGTTAGTAATCATATGGGCCTTATGCAGCACAACATCAATGACTGCTTCTCTCCCTTTGCCAAGGGTACAAACTGTTTGTTTCCAAGTCAAGAAAATAGTTCAGGACTCATCCCTGTTAGCCCAACTAATTTCACAAACCTTGGGATTAGTGTCCACAGTGATGGGTTTAGTTCTGCTAGCAAGATATCATATGAGAATTCCTCAATGGACATTAGCAACCCAGTGGTCCATTCTACATTGACCTATGTCCACCAAGATCAGTATAACTCAGGCATGCAAAAATTACCTGTGATGGTAGATTCCCTCAGATCAAATACTACAAGGTCATCCATTCATCCTCCCTCAGCACAAAGCCATAGTAACCACTGATGCTTCACAGATTGAGTAGGGGGCATTTCTTGGGAAAGACTGTCCAAGGCACTTGGTCCCCCCGAAGATGCCATCATGCATATCCAATGTACTGGAAATGAGAGCAGTACTCCTAGCATTGCAGGTGTTCCAAAACTCTCTCCCTTCTGGAACTATTGCTATTCAAACTGATAATATGTCTGTAGTATGGTACATCAACAAACCAGGAGGAACTAGATGTTATCCCTTATGTCGAGAAGCTATGAGAGTGTAGCAGTGGGTAGTCTCTTGAAATTGATTTTTGATAGCAGTGCACATACCAGGGAAAATGCAACATGATAGCAGACAAGTTGAGCAGGTCCACATTACTACCTCACAAGTGGTCTGTCAAAAAGCAAGTGTCAGATTCTTCACCGGAGCCAATCATGCTGTGACCTATTTGCATCTCCCCTAAACAAGTGCAACAGGTTCTTTGCCCTAATCCCCCCACTGGGGTGTCACTGAGTGATGCTCTCCTGCACAATTGACCCCCTGGTCTCATCTATACTTCTCCACCAACTCCCATATTTCTACAGAAAGCGTCCCGTTTGAAGAGCAAAATCATCCTCATTGCCCCTTACTGGCCCCAACAAATTTGGGTTTCCTTCCTTTGGCCTCCTCTAGTTTACCTGCCTTTGATTGTGGATCCATTTCTAGACCTTTTGTCTCACCCAACAGATATGATTCACCCAGACATATTAGGCCTAAAGTTGACCGCATGTTTTCTCTAATTCCATTGATAGCCAGGCAACCCAAGCTGACTTTCCTGGTGCAGCACATTTATTTGTCTTCCCACAAAGCTTTTACTAGAAAAATTTATAAGAGCAAATGGAAAAGGTTTGTCTTGGGTGCAGCAGCAAGACATCAATCCCTTTTCAGCAAAGGTACCTACAATTCTTGAATTCCTTGCTTCTATTAGTCCCCTTAGCAGTTAAGGTTCAGTTATATGCCATTTCCAATTTCCATATTGGGGTTGATAATTCACGTTGGCTTCTTCACGTCTTTGTAAGACATTTATAAAAGGAACCATCTGATGTTAGTCTTCACTCTGTCCTTGACCGTGGGTTTGGTTCCATATTTCAGAACTGACTTGGCCATTATTTCAGTTCGCGCCTTCCAAAAACACTCTAGCTTAGCTCTACCCATAATGTTCCTCCGATCTCATTTGCTGCTTTGTGCCTCTCCTGTCCGCTCTTAAGCTATCAATTTATTATCACTGTTATTTTTTCCTTTTTTCAAATTCTTATCCGAGTGGTTATCCCTAAAATCTTATTTACCCAGCTCCACTTTTCTTAACTTTACTGGTGCATTTTTTCTCCAGTTTACCATCATTGCTATTACTTCTTCCTTTTTCTTACCTTTACTGTACTCTTCCTGTACCATTTTCAGGACCTCTTTCTCTCCTATACTTTTATCACAATTTTAAATCTGTTGTACCATCTTTGGTACACTTTTCCCTTTCAAAAAAAAAAAAAAAAAAAGCTTCCTCTTTGTATTTTGATATGGCTGAGAAGACTAAAGGCACTTCCAGCTTCAAGAGGTGCCAGAAGTGCGACCATAAATTGCCGAACTGTGACGGACATGACGGGTTTACTGCTTGGGCCCGGTGCACCTTCAAGAAGACCACCTTCTGTCATGGTTTTAGTCACTGAACCCTCAGAGAGAGGAAAAGTAAGTTGATCTTGAAGTGCCTGATAAAATCCAGCTTGGTCATCTAAACCTGATCTTGGCTCCCCTTCTCCCTACAGGCATGAGGGTTCTAAGAACAGGAGCCACTCAGAACACTCATCGGAACTGCCTCTTAAAAAGACTAAGTCTTCCCCAGTTCCCACAGTTTCGGTAGAACCAAATGGAAAACAGCTGCCGTCATCAGTGCCCATCTCTGCACTGACAATTGTGGCACTCACTACTTCCTCAGTTCAGAGTCTTTCACCCTCTTCCATTCCACCAGTCTCTGAACCGCAGGAGTGTTCTTTCAAGGATTTGCCTCGCACAAGGTACTCCCAGAAAATTGACCCCTTTGTAGACCGAATGCCAAACCCATTCTTGGATAGACCCTGGTCCCTGTCAGTCTACTCGATCCATTCCACCAAGCGCCTCACTTAGTCCAATGTTCTGAGGTTAGTGGACCAGCACCTGGCAGTGAGGGGATTAGCTGCCATTTTGGTTCCTAGCACTTCTGGCTCTGGAATTTTACATGTATCTAATGATTCTCGTTCCTCTTCTGACTGGACCTGAACATTCAGAGTTCCTGGTTCTGACAGTCCCGGTGTCGACTGTATCGGTGCCTGTGAGAGCCTTATCTCCTGCATCGATAACTACCCTGAGCTCTGTGGTTCTGTCAGAACTGGAGACCTCTCTGGGTTAGAGCTTCGTTGTCTGTTCTGGGAAGTGTGGATTGACACCAAACTTATCGGAGCCATTCATGCTTCTCGGGGCTTCAGCACACACTTAAGTTTGACTCTGGCTTCAGGCTCTGGGGGGGTTACCTCAGTGTGGGATGAGACCATGGTAGCAAAAGGAGTCTATTTTTGATTTCTGGCTCCCATTCCTTTACAGGGGGGAGCTGCTTTGCGGGATGGGACCACGGTTTCAAAAGAGTCTATTTAGATTTCTGCCTCCCCTTCCTCTATTGGGGGGGGGCTGCTTTCCAGGCCAGTGAGAGGACCTTGTCCACTATGGGATCACAGTTGATTCCTATCTCGTCAAAACAATATCCCGGTCCTTCCCCTCATCCAGAGTTACCACCAGCATCTGACCTGGGACAGTGGGCACAGAAACCTCAGGATTCAGCCATGGTGGTTGTCATCTTCAGACACCTCCCCAGCCAGTCCTACCGAGGAGATGCCCTGGAAGAGAAAGTGCAAGTGGAAGCACTTGTACTCCCCTGAAAAGTCTTGCACAGAAGATGCTGACTTTGAAGGGAAGATTCCCCAAGGTCATCCCAGATGATGTCTCATTCACTAACATTCTAGATATCCTTAAACAGAGGGGTGGCTGGACTTCTCAACAACCTTTCTCAGAGGAGTCAGAATACCTAGAGGCTTTTTGTGACCGGCCATCTACTGCTTGGATCTCTCTGCCCGTTGACTATTTCATTAAGTTGATTAAGCAGTGGACTTGGAATATTCCTGAGTCTATCAAACCGATCCCTAAGAGACCAGACCATATATTGTCACCTTTTGCAGATCAGCAACATTGGGCTAAAGGGTTGAAAGTAGATGCCATGGTGATTGTGGCAGCCACCAAAAAGGAACTTGCTGATGGAAAGTCCTACTTTCCATCCTTCTCATAAGGCGTCTAGGACTGTGGATAGATTTGGGAAGCTCCTGTACACTTCGACCTTCATGCTTAGGTCCTTGAACTTCATGGCACATTCCACTAAACTTCAAAGAGATCTGGTAAAGGAGCTATTGGACACACTAACAGGAACCATAGTTGAGGGGGTTCAGGCTAAAGTAGCTTCCCAGCTGGCATCCTTGATTCAATATGTATTTCGTCCATGAGCCTCATTGCGCACGCAGCTGAAGGGTTGACTAGAGTAACAGGCTGTGGTGTTGCCATGAGCAGATGCACCTGGATGTACTTATGTGAGTTTGCAGAAACATTTAAGTCTTCTTTCATCAATACTACCTGTGATGGAACATCCCTTTTTGGCCCCAGAGTTAGAGACCCTTGCCAGATGTGAGGACGACATATGCAACTCCCCCCTTTTATCAATATATATGGAGTGTTATTTCCTTATATTAATGATGAAAAGAAAGCCTACTTAGAGCCTCCATGACCGGTTAAAACTTTAACACACAGATAAGCGCTTTTGCGCATTAGCTCTTCATCAGATAAAAAAAAAAACTGTTAAAATCAACCATATTTAAGCAAATCGCAACCAGTTAGTCAATAGCAGAACCTACATCCCTTCAATAAGGGTTTTAGTACAGGTGTATGGTTAGCTTGTAATTCAGCTATCCATCTTAACTCAGCACTGTGTACAATGTCACCCCCACAAACTCACTTGTGGAATATATAACACCATAAACTGAAATCTATGCTCTTTGTTTCAGTATGTTGATATAGAGCATTACTTAAACATAATCTGATGTCACTCATATGTTGCAGTATGCATTGTTTTGGTATTCTGTTAGTCTTCCCAACATAGAATGCTTGACATGATGTGCACGCAGCTAAATACACCACATTTTTAGTTCTGCAGTCTGCACATAATCTGGGTATATACTTCCTATCTGACACAGGGTGTACAAAAAATTTTATTTTCTTTGACATATTGACATGCCTTACACTTTCTGCATTTGTTTCCAACTTCTTCCTGTGTGTTATAACCTTGTTCGGAAGTATGTTCTTACATAAAATCTGCTTCAGATTTTTGCTAGTATAAGCAAATCTGGGGTGGGGACCTACTAGTGCTTTCAGCTTATCAGTATGTAAAATCTTCCAGTTCTTTATCACCTGGGAAATAGCATCAATATCACTCTTATAATGTGAGTTTATTCTCACAAACAGGTTATTATTCAATTTCTGTTCATTAACTTTAGTTCCATTGTCAGAACTACCCATATTACATTCAAACCATAGCCTTCTCCAACTTTTCATCCTAGCTATTCTCTTAACTCTGTGTTTGATAGCCACGACTAGCAAACATACTGCATGCTGTCTAATTCACTTTAATATGTACTGTGGGAACTTTTAAATGCAGGAAATGCAAGGCATATCAATGTCAAAGAAAACAGCTTCTTTGTGCACCCTGTGTCAGGTAGGAAGTATATTCCTAGATTATGTGCAGACTGCAGAATTAAAAATGTGGTGTTTAGCTGAGTGCACATCATGCCAAGCATTGTATGTTGGAAAGACTAACCGAATGTTAAAACAATGCATATTGCACCATATGAGTGACATCAGACTATGTTTGAGAAGTAATGCTGTATATCAACACATTGAAACAGATTTCAGTTTTATGATGTTATATATTCAACAAGTGAGTATGAGGGGGTGTGACATTGTACACAGTACTGAATTAGCGGAGTTAAGATGGTTAGCTGAATTGCAAGCTAACCATACACCTGGGTTAAATGTTTGTATGCCTTTAAAACCCTTATTGAAGGGGTGTAAATTCTGCTGTTGATTCTAATTGGTTGCTATTTGCTTAAATATGGTTGATTTTTAACTGTTTTTAGATCTGATGATGAGCTAATACTCGAAAGCCCTTGTATGTGTGTTAAAGTTTTAACCGATCATGGTGGCTCCAGTGGGTTTTCTTTTCATATTTCTGATAGTCATAACATTGGCTGTGAGAGTTTCAGAACTTCAGGCTTTATCATCCAAACCTCTCTATTTAATTTTTCATAAGGATAGGGTATCTTTAAGAACTAATCCTTTCTTCCCAAGGTGGTATCTGGATTTGACATTAATTGATCTATTAATCTCCCTGTGTTCTTTCCAAATTTTTCAATGACAAATGCATTTATTAGATGTCTGCAGACAATTGTTTTTATCCTACAGATCAGAGAAATTTAGAAAATCAAATCAGTTTTGTATGTTTTTAGGAAATAAAATTGGGAGAACCAGTTACCAAAGTAACATTAACAAAATGGGTAACAGATTTGCATCTCTTTTGTTTATAACAAGTTTGATTTGGACTTCCCAAAGACTTTGAGCCCACTCATCCAGGTCCATGGTAACTTAATTTTTTTTTACCCAGGTCTTCCATGGACGAAATTTGTGCGGTTGCAACTTGGGCAAATATTCATACCTTTATTATTGATTACAAGTTGGATCTGGTGTCTAGGGGAAGAGCAGCCTTCAGGTCAACAGTGCTCAGGAATGTCCTTCCTTAGAGTCCACCAAGTATTCAGGTAGCTGAGGACTGTCCCATATGTTGAGTAATGAATGAAAAATTACATCAGATAAAGGAGTTATTTACTCACCATAATATTCCATCTGAGTTGTCCAATTTCATTATTCAAGTCCCTTCTCTCCAGCCCCCTGCCCTTTTTTCTCTTGATATTTGGAAGAATGGGAAATTATTGTAGGAACCAAAGTTCCAGCTGTTTGAACTCCAGACATTCAATTTAAAAGTTATAATTTCATTGCTTTATACAGTAAGGGCAGCAAATAAGATCTGGGGAAAGAGGGGGACTTCTGCATTGTGGGTAAGGGAGGAGCTCGAGAGCTTGTAGTATCCACAAGCATTAAAATAAATAAGTTTTTTACTTGATCTTTCTTATAAAAAATTTTCATATCTAAGAGAGGGGAAATGACACTGCAGTCACCTGTCCCTGACAAGAATAGGAATACCAAGTGTCTTTTTTTGCCTAGTGCCCAGGACTTGTTTACAAAGTGTATAACTCTACAGTTTTGTGTACCTAAAACTGTAAATTAGTTTGTCCTCCCTCAAACTATATTTAAAAAATAAGTCTCCAGGCTTTAGAATATCCTAGGATGGCATCTGAATCATCTCCCTCAGATGTCCCCATCAGCCTAAGATAAAGTCTTAAGCTGAAAAACAACACACATTTACCAGCTTCTTTCAGTCAGTTGGACTTCGGCTATTGATCAGCCTGCAGACCACCCAACTACAGTACCCATTTCCACTGTTTGGACTTCTTGGGAAGCCAGCACGGTGCTAGAGCATCCCTTCCAACTGTTAACACAGTTAATAGGGCAGTAAAGACACCCTTCCAACTGATAACACAGTTGATAGGGAAGTAAAGGGAGAACCAAGGCTGATTGTATTTATTTTTGAGGGAACTGTAGGGATTCCACAAATTCTCATAGGAAGTTACTAGGCTAATGGCCCTAGGGTGGGCTCTTATAAGCCTAGCCAAGTGTTGCCCTCGTTTCCAGGATCAGTATCTATTGCCCCTGTCCAAGAGACACACAGGTGGAACTCCTGGGGTGAATTTACAGTTATCCATCCGATCCAGATTGCGCTTGAAGAGGGCCAAAAAGGTGCTCTGCTTTACATGAATTGGGTGTCTGTTCCACAGGTGTGGTAACCTCTGGGAGACAAATATCCCTCTCCAGCAGGTTCTGTTAATGTCACATTCCAAGTTAAGGTCCTTAGAGCGAGTAACCCCTGAGCCATTGTACTTGCTATGCAGCATTTCCAAGAAAGCAAGAGTCACAGATTGCCTTTACACAAGACAGAGATGGTCTCTGAGTAGTCTTTATGAAATGGAGTAAATCGACAATGGTTTCAGCCAATCCACATAGGACAGATGCTAAAGACCTTGAATTGTCCTTGAGGACCCTTTGTGGTCTCTCCAGTTGCTGCAGGTGCTTGGAAAGGTACATACCAAAAGAGGCATTACACTCCATTATTGGCCTGATTCAGGGAGGTTATAACTACTATTCTCTGGAGGCAATGCTCTTCTGAGATGAGCAGTATAGAATGCCCTTCTTACTACTTGTGGAGACATGGTGATCAAGAGTAAAGTTGCTGTCAACCTGTGTGCCCAGGTCTCTCATCACTGAGTGTGCATGTTTAGGGTGGTGTTCTTCGTCTCCCATTGCTGCAGTCCTGACATAAGGGTATTCCGCTGCCCACCATCGGCCCGAATACCAAAGGGCTAGAACTGGCATCGGTCATCGGCGCTCGAGACTGACATCAGTACGTGCCAGTACAAATGCGCATGACCGACGCCATAACCTCAATCTTTCTTGCCACATGGTCCCTAAGCAGAAGCAGCATTTGCAAGTGCCGTTCGGCGTTCTGGAATTGTCAGTTTTCGAGTTTCAGACCGGAGACCAAGTTGGGCTAAGTACCCCTTTGGGGACATTTTTGTCTTTTTCTTGCCTCAGTATTGACGGATGTCAGAAAAAGTTAATAACTGTATTTCTTGTGGGAAACAGATTCCTCATAGGGATTACCATTCACTCTGCATTCCTTGTTTAGGGCCTGAGCACGACGTTGTTGGGTGTCGCTTTTGTGCTACTTTTAACAAGCGTACTATTAAACGTCGGTTAGACTGTGCTAGGCTAGTGTTTGGTAAACGTTGTAATTATAACATGCCGTTGGATTCTCCGATGACTGGTTCTTCTAAGAAACGCAAATAAAAGTCTTTGCGGTCCAAACAGGATGAGGCGGCCACTCTGGACGCCGGTTCTGTGGTACCACTGGCTACTTCAGCGGCTCCTTCTGAAAGTTTACCTGAGTCTCAAGGGGAGCCTTTGTTACTGCAGGAAGTGGCTTCTCCTGTGTTAGGCCAGGCTGAGGGTGCTTCTCTGACGTCAGTGGTTCCCTCCCCTCATAGGGTAGTTCGGCCTCCTCCTTCTCATAGCAAAGCCCATTCTAAGTCTAAGTCTGCCCCTGTTGGTGCGTGTCCCCAGGGTCCAGCTCCTAGGAAGCACATGTTAAAGATGGCTGAAGATTTGATTACTTTAATTAGGGGTTCTATGCCCCACCCCTGCGAAGAGGCCCAGGGTAGAGCCAGAGTTGGAGGGTTTGGTTCAGTCTTCCAATGAGTCTGATTCCTCTGTAGAAGAACTTCAGGATTTCCCTCCCTATTCTGATTCAGAGGCTGAGGACTCTACTCCCTCTGCATCCCCTCCAGAAGATTTTTCTTTCTCTGAGACTTTGCATTCTATGAGGGAACGTTTCAAATGGGAGGGCCAGGATTATTCTGATTCCCGTAAAAGACTGAGAGAATTCTTGTTTTTGCCTCAGCATAGGCCCTTGGCTATTCCCCCTGTACTGGATGTTGTTCAGGATGTGTTTTCTGAGGCTGCCCTTAACCCAGATTCTCTGCCTCCTGCCCCGGTTAAACCAGACAGATACTACAGGGTTCCGGAAGCTCACAAGTACTTATATAAGAGTCCTAGGGCTGATCCAGAAACTATTACTCAAGGCCCCAAAGGGGTTAGGGCTTCTGTGGTTAAGAATCCAGTTCCTCTGGACAAGGATGCTAGGGCCCTGGATAGGTGGGGTAAAAAACTGTATACCTCTTCTACTTTGGCTATGAGAGCTTTAAATTGTCAGTTTCATATGCTTCGGTATCAAAATTATTTGCTGGGCCAATTGAAATGTAAAGTAGATGCTTTAGCTGAAGGTATTGAATGTAAGGAGCTTCAGGATTTAGTGCATGCTTCAGACCAAGTTGGTAAGCATTCTTTGCAGTGTGGTTTTGATGCTTTACAGGCTTCTTCCAGGGTGGCTGCTACTAGTTCAGTCATTTGTAGGCATGCTTGGCTTAAAGATCAGTCCTTGTCAGAGCATGTTAAGGCTCGAATTATGGATGCTCCTCTACAATCTGATGTTCTTTTTGGTCCTCCAGTAGAGTCAGTTTTGAAAAAAATGGAGGAAAAAGCTAAGTCTATGCAGACAGTTAAGGATTTTTTACAAGTTCAGCCCCCTAAGTTCAGTAGGAATTGGCCTGCTAAGGGTTGGTCTTTCCCCTCTTCGGATTATCAGTCTAGGGGCAGGTCGAGGCGGGGTAGGGGTAGGGCTTCCTCTCAGGGCCCTGTTACTTCTAGGTCTTTGAGTTCTTCTACCCCTTCTGCTGGGGAGGGCAGGGGTCAGTCCTTTCGGAAACAGGCCCAATGACCCGTGTCTTCAGCTGCCGGACTCTGCCTTGCTGGCAGCCCCTCTGGGAGGAAAACTGAGATTTTTCAAAAGGAATTGGCATTTGGTTACCCAAGACAAATGGGTATTGGACATAATAAATCGAGGCTACAAATTTTATTTTCACACATTCCCTCCTTTCAAAGGTATGCGGATGTGCCTCGTCAGCAAAAACTGGAAGCGCAGACTCAAATTTCTTCTCTGCTTCAGTTGGAAGCAATACAGGAAGTACCTTCTGCAGAAAGAGGCACGGGGTTTTATTCCCGTCTTTTCTTAGTGCCAAAGAAAGGAAATACTTGGAGACCAATTCTGGACTTGTCCATTCTAAATACCTTTCTGGAAATTCCAAAATTCAAGATGTTAACACTGCAACAGCTGTTACCTATGCTGGGCAAAGATCACTGGATGGTGACTCTGGATCTCAGAGGCCTATCTTCACATTCCTATCAGGCCCAGTTGCAGGAAATTCCTGAGGTTTCGGAATGGGAATTTGCATTATCAGTTCTCTGCATTGCCCTTTGGCTTGTCTACTGCACCCAGGGTATTCACGAAAGTCCTGGCTCCAGTAATAGCTTTTCTCAGGCTAGCAGGAATTCAAATTTATCCTTATCTGGACGACTGTTTGATTCTGGCTCAAGGCAAGCACGAACTTCTTCAACATCTGCAGTATGTAATGACAGTTTTCAGATGCCTAGGGTATTCTGTGAACGAAATAAAGTCCAGTCTAATACCCTCACAAGAGATGTGTTTTCTGGGTGTGAAACTGAATACAGCTGCTCAGATGGCATTTTTTACCCCGGACAAACAAAGGAATCTTCACCTATACTTCCAACAGCTATCAGTAATGTCCAGGCTGACTGCAAGGACAGTCCTTCAAGCCTTGGGGTTCATGGCATCTTGCATTCTAGTACTTCCCAATGCCAAACTGCATATGAGGAAGCTACAATGGTATCTCAAGAACGTTTGGACTCCACTGCCACGATTTGGACACTGTCATTCGGATCCTACCTTGCATTCAGAGAGAATTTCTGTGGTGGGCTCAGGAATGTCACCTAAACAAGGGGCTCTCTGTGACCCAACCAGAGGCAAGTCAGATATTAACGACAGATGCCTCGGAATCAGCCTGGGGAGATCATTTCAGAGGAAAATGGATTCAAGACCTTTGGGCCCCAGAGCTACTTCACTTGCATATCAACATGAAAGAGATGCTGGCAGTTCAATTTGCTTTGGAGGGATTCGAAAGCCTACTTCAACCAGGACTGGTGTTGATTCAAACAGACAACACGACGGTCATGTGGTACATCAACAAGCAAGGGGGAACTCATTCTTACCCTCTTTGCAGACAAGCAATGCTGTTGTGGGAAACTGCTTTGAATCTGCACATCACTCTTCGAGCACAGTTTCTGCCAGGAGCACAAAATTCTTTAGCAGATGTTCTGAGCAGACAGATTGTGGATCCTCACGAATGGAAATTGGACCCTCAGGTATTTCTTCAGTTGACAATGGCTTGGGGAACTCCGGACATAGATCTGTTTGCTTCTCTGAATTTCCAACTGCCACTGTTTTGCACAAGGCTATTTCATCCGAAAGCCTGGAAAATAGATGCACTATCCTTCAGTTGGAGCAACCTTCACGTGTATGCTTTTCCTCCTTTGCCTCTTCTTCCACAGGTGCTGTTGAAAGTCAGGAGGGACAAGCCTTGCATGATCCTTATAGCACCGGATTGGCCTCGTCAGCATTGGTACCCTCTGTTGAGGAGCTTGATTCATGTACCACCTTGGCCATTGCCACAGATTCCTCATTTATTGTCTCAGGAGAACAATCATTTTCTCAATGTCAGGGTGCACTCCCTGCGCCTGACAGCCTGGCGCATTCTGTTTTAGAGAAGGAGGACCTTCAGCTCCCTCAACAAGTTTTGGATGTTATTTTGGAAGCCAGGCGTCCTAGTACTCGAACAGTTTATGCTGGTAAATGGAAGAGATTTTTTCTTTGGAGTTCAGCTAAAGGCTTTGATGTCGAATTGCCTAATTTGAGTTGTACATTGCAATATTTGACCGTTTTATTGGACAAGGGTTTGTCCTTCTCTTCTGTAAAAGTGCATGCTGCAGCTATTTCTGCTCACTATGATTGTGACCCTCCTTTATTTTCACATCCATTGGTTAAACAGTTTCTTAGAGGGGCAAAGAATATCAGACCCCCACGGAGAGCTCCTACTCCTACCTGGGATCTTAATTTTGTTTTGGAAAAGCTGACTCTGCCTCCTTTTGAACCTGCAGCTACAGCTGAATTGCAGTTCTTGTCTTGGAAGACTGCTTTTTTGTTGGCTATTACTTCTGCTAGACTGGTATCTGAATTACAGGCCCTCATGGCAGTGGAACCTTTTCTGATTTTTCACAATGACAGGGTTTCCTTACGTACTAATCCTACTTTTCTGCCTAAAGTGATTTCTAATGTGGCATTGAACCAGTCTATACATTTGCCTACTTTTTATGCTAACCCCCAAAATGACGGGGAAAAAGTTTTGCATTCTTTGGATGTACATAGGCAGTTGAGGTATTATTTGAGCAGAACCAAAGAGTTCAGGAGTTCTCAACAATTATTTGTTTCTTTTGCTTTGACTTCACGAGGGAAAGCTGTCTCGAAACAAACTATTTCCAAGTGGATTAGCCATTGTATTGCTTTTTGTTACTCTCATCATGGTGAGGATGTTCCAGTTGGGATCAGGCCTCATTCTACTAGGGCTACGGCCACTTCTACTGCTTTTTTGAGAGGGGTAGCTACAAAAGACATTCTAGAAGCAGCTACTTGGAGTTCTGTACGTACCTTTACAAAGCATTATCATTTACCTCTTTATTCTAGGTCTAGGACTGGGTTTGCCACTGCAATCTTACAGGGCATGTCAGCAGCTCCTACTGCTATTTAGTTGACCAGCCTCCCTTTTTTTCCGTTGCTCTGGGATTCTACCCTTATGTCAGGACTGCAGCAATGGGAGACGAAGAACATAGTACAGTTTTGTACCTACCATAAATGTAGATGTTCGAGGATCTCCATTGCTGCAGTCCAATTTTCGCTCCCTCCTTCCCCCTTTTTCTTTTTAGGTTGAGGTTTGGGTGGTGTTTTTTGCATTCTGACGTCTGAGGCAAGAAAGACTGAGGTTATGGCGTCGGTCATGCGCATTTGTACTGGCACGTACTGATGTTAGTCTCGAGAGCCGATGACCGACGCCGGTTCTAGCTCTTTGGTATTCGGGCCGATGGTGGGCAGCGGAATACCCTTATGTCAGGACTGCAGCAATGGAGATCCTCGAACATCTACATTTATGGTAGGTACAAAACTGTACTTTTCTATTGATGTGGTAGTTAGCCAGAACATTGCTCTTATCAAAAAGGATGGTGCATTTTTTTTTGCATTGAGTTTAAAGCTGTGACTTTAGCACCAATCATTTGTTTGCATAAGACCCTTTTGTAGGATGCTGACATCATTTGAGGATTCTATATGATTGATAACTTTGTAGCTTTAAGGAAGCAAGGGGTGTAACCGTTGCTTTAATTGTATAATTAACTTTGGTATATAACATGAGATGTTAGTGAAAGAGGTTGTCTGAAGAAGCAATGTTATCATTGTGAAAGTGCTTACATCCTACATTATAGCTGAGTTTTCCTGAAATTAAATGATTGGTCTCCTTTGCCTTATATCTGCACAATTTTCCTTTTGTATTTGGTGTTTCTTCAGCTTTGTGTGGTCCATCATTGGTTTCCTGCCTGTTGTTCATTGAGTTATTACTTTCTCTATTCAAACGCAGTGCCAAATGGCAAGGATAGCAGGGTCATTGAGGTACAGAGAGGTTTACGCTTATGCCATCTTTTATTTCAGTGACATTAATTACCAGACTCATATAATTAGAAATGATTTCTGGTTTTGACAGTATGTCTGCCAAACTGACCTGTCTCTTGACACAAAGTTGTCTTTGCAGGATATGCTCACTTTTGCCACACAGGTAGCATGACATTCCATCAAATGTAGAGATGATGCTGCTGAAGCCTCCTGTAGAGCAGTTGTATACTGGATCAGTCCTGAGGAGATATTCTTGGCTTTGTCTCCCAGTCTGATGATAGGGACAAGCTACTGGGTGCTCCCTTTGATAACCTGTCTTGCTGATGTTTATATATAAAAAAAAAAAAAAAAAGAGGAAAGATAATGTAAGGTTTAAATAGCTTTTTCTTTCCCCCTATCCCCAAGTTTGAGAGGAGTTACCTGTCCATGGCTGTCCTATTTTTCCAGAAAACCCTAACATTTTCTCAACAAAAAGAAAAGTAGTAGTCTAAAAAAAACATGGCAAGAAAATACAAAATCTAATTGCAATGAATCTTTTCTCCCTTTCTTCCTGCCCCTACACCTTGGCCTATACCTCCCTAACCTTTTAGGATGACAATCGTACTACCTTCACCTTTGGAGAGCAGTAACATCTGACAATTGGGTTTTTGACATTACAGGTAATGGGCATATAATGCTCTGGAATCCCCCCCCAAGCCATGCCATCAGGAATTTCTCAGGTGTCCTCAAACCAAAATCTGTCTTTTCAATTCCATCCAA
Organism: Protopterus annectens; assembly: GCF_019279795.1. Classification (NCBI taxonomy): domain Eukaryota; kingdom Metazoa; phylum Chordata; order Ceratodontiformes; family Protopteridae; genus Protopterus; species Protopterus annectens. The sequence continues at coordinate 1,456,407,951 of NC_056733.1, forward strand.
CCTGATGTTCTTCGTGTTTCACTGTTGCAGTCATTACATTTGGGTTATCTGCCTGCAGGTAGTCCTCAGCCAGACTGAATATCAAAGTCTTGGATTCCTGTGTCAGATGCTCTCTCTTCTTCCATGACGTCAGGGGTATAAAACATGCAGCCGACGCCATTACATCAGTCTTTCTTGCCGCGCGGTACTCAAAGCATAACCCGTTCGCAAGTGCCGGTTGGCTGACTCCTGAAATTTTCATTTTCGAGTTTCAGAACCGAAGTCTTCAAAAAAGCTAACAATTGTATTACGTGTGGAAAGGAAATACCGCAAAGATTTTGATTCGTACTGCATTCCTTGCTTAGGTCCAGACCACGACGTCCCTCACTGTCGGTTTTGTGCCTTATTCAACCCTCGAACTATTCATCATCTGTTTATTTTTGCAACAAATTATTTTGGTACTCTGTTTAATTATCCAGAAATGGCTTCGGTAAGCCATCCAACTACCGACATTCTGAAAAAACGTAAAGATAAAGACAAAGACAGACCGCATAGGTCCAAAGCTGCCAACGACACTTCCGTTAAGCTAATCACCAGTTCACTGGTACTCAGTGAGGTGCTTTCGCAGTCCCTGATACCCACTACTTCTGATTTGCAAGCCTCTACTGAGACCCATTCGGAGTCCAGTATGCCACGAGATGCTTCTTCGACCATGGAACCTACGGATGTCACTACCTTGGATGTGTCCAGAGCCGCTGTGCAGGCACTGGCTTCTGAGGGTGTATTCAATCCTATTGACTTGCATTTCAAACCGACACCATCTTCTTCAAGGCCTAAAACTCGACCCATGCCTAGAAAACAGAAGTCCAAACTGCATGGTCAGGCCCATATGCCTAAAAAACAAATGATAAGAATGGCTGAAGACCTTATTACTTTAATTAGGGGAAGCCAGCCTTCACCCTCTGAGACCTAGAACTGATTTTCCTTCTGATTCTTTTGATCAGGATTCTGAAATTTCTGTTTCTTCTGATTACTAGGATTTGCCCTTATCTACCTATGAGGATTCTGATGCAGAGGAACTCCATTCCCTCTGCTTCCCCTCCAGAAGATTTTTCTTTTGGTGAAACCTTGCACACTCTTAGGGAGCATTTCCGCTGGGAAAACCAGGATTACTCTGACTCCAAAAAGAGGCTTAGGGAATTCTTACTTCTCCCTCAACACATGCCTTTAGCTATCCCTCCTGTTCTGGACATTGTAGATGATGCCTTTTTGGAATCTAGCCTGGCCCCAGACACTTTACCTCCAGCTCCCAGGAAACCTGACAGATATTAGAGTACCTGACTCTGTCAAGTTCCTCTTCAAGAATCCTGCTGTGGAGACTGAGACCATTTCCCAAGGACCTAAAGGCATTAAGGCTACTGCTGCCAAAAACCCTACCCCCTCTGACAGAGATTCCAGGGCCTTGGTCAAATGGGGTAAGAGGGTATACACTTCTGCTACTTTGGCCTTTTGGGTCTTAAACTGCCAGTTTCATATGTTAATGTATCAGCAGCATATTATGGGACTACTTAAACAGAAAATGATGTGGATTCTTGACTGTGCTGAAAATAAAGAATTACAGGATTTAATGCATTCTGCTGAACAAGTTGGTAAACATACTTTGCAATGTGGTTTTGAATCTAGAAGCATCTTGCAGGGCTGCTGTCACTGGGTCTGTTCTTAGAAGGCATGCTTGGCTTAAGGAGCAAAATTTGCCAGGTCATGTTAAAGCTAACTTACTGGATGCTCCCTTTAACCAAGACCGCCTGTTTGGCAACAAAGCAGAAGTCATCCTTAAAAAGATGGAGGAAAAAGCTAAATCTATGCAAACTGTTAAAGATTTCCTGCAAGTACAGCCTCCCAGATTTAGTAGGTGTTGGCCTTCTAAGAATTGGTCCTTTCCTATATTTCCAGACCTTCTCAGTCCAAACCCAGGAACAGCAGACCACCTGGGCTACAGTCTCAATGTACTCACAGGCCTAAGCAGTGAGGGCGCTCCCACTTCCAAAGCTGGAAGTAGTAAGACACCCCCCTATGAAAAAAATGTCACAGTGATGTAACCTTAAACCTTCCAAGCCCTGCTCAACGGACTGCTCCACTAGTGGAAAGATTGCCCTGTATGCAAAAAACTGGGAACTCATTACCCAAGACAAATGGGTTTTAAATATAGTTTCCCCAAGGATACAGATTCCACTAACACACCTTACCAACCCCAAACGGTTGGCTAGACCTACCCCCAAATCAGTGGGCAGAGGCTCAACACCAGGTTCTCTCTCTTCTAAGTATCAGGGCTATTCAGCCTGTCCCAGCAGAAGAAAGGGGACAAGGTTTTTATTCGAGACTTTTCCTGGTATCCAGAAAAGACAGCTCCTGGCATCCTATCCTGGACCTCTCTACTCTAAACACCTTTTTGGTAATCCCAAAATTCAAAATGCTAACACTTCAACAGCTGCTTCCAATGCTAGACAAAGATGCCTGGTTGGCAGCCTTAGACTTAAAAGAAGCTTACCTGCACATTCCAATAAGGAAATTTTGTAGGAAATACCTACGCTTCAGAGCAGGCACCATGCACTATCAGTTCACTGCACTTCCCTTTGGCTTATCTATTGCACCCAGGGTATTAACAAAGTGCCTAGCTCCAGTCACTGCATTTTGCAGGAAAAGAAATATTCAGATATTACCCATACCTGGACGATTGTCTAATTTAGGCAGAAAGCCAGGACATGTTACTAAATCATCTGGCATTTGTAAAGAAACTTCTAGCCTCACTGGGGTACACTATAAACGAAAAGAAATCTCATCTAGTACCCTGCCAACAAATTATATTCCTGGGAGCAAGCTTGAACACTACTACCCAGATGGCTTATGCCAGAGAAACAAGTTTCTTTGACAGCCTACTTCATACTACTGTCCACAAAGATCCAGCTATCTGCAAGGAAAATCCTGCAAGCCCTGGGGTTCATGGCCTCTTGCATTCTACTAATTCCATATGCAAGACTGCATACGAGGAAACTACAATGGTATCTAAAAAGCCTATGGTGTCAACATTCTCAGGACCTGGAATTACTGATTCCTATCATTCTCAAAACAAAGCAGATCCAAACCAAGAACAAAGTAAAATATCCAAAGGCTTGAAAGGAACGGAACAGTCCAACGTGTCTTGAATCAAAATTGACTTTAATAAAGAACAAAAAAATAAAAAGTAGAATATTACATCAAGCGCTTTCGCCTGGAGTCATACCAGGCTTTATCAAGATGAACCATCATTAAAAATTCAGCGCTTAAATAGCTTCTAGTCCAAATCATGTGACTAGAACTCCAATTAATAAAATATGCTAATTAGCCATTGAAACTAGCAAACCACCAGGTTATGTTAGAGACTTAAAAAGTTGCTTTTCAATGCTGTCAAAATTAAAACAAGTACATCAACATGACCAGCCAAACTTGTAATATCTTAAGATAGCATTAAAAATTATAAAAATTATTCCTATCATTCCTTGTATAAAGACAGAGTTCCTTTGGTGGGCAGAGGCCTGCTACCACAACAAAGGGCTCCCATTTACTCTACCCTCTGCCGCCCAAATCCTAACAACAGATGCATCAAACTATGCATGGGGGGCTCACTTGGCAGGGTAGTGCATTCAGGGCAAATGGAACCCGAGTCAGATGCACCTGCATATCAATCAAAAAGAAATGCTAGCTGTACAGAACTCCCTGACGGCCTTCATCTTCCAGGACAATTATTGGTACAGACAGGTAACACCACTGTTATGTGGTACATAAACAAGCAGGGGGGAACCCACTCGTATTCTCTCTGCAGACTAGCCATGGCTCTGTGGAGCACTGCCTTGAGCTACCAAGTGCACCTACAAGCTTAATTCCTGCCAGACAAGCTAAATTCACTGGCAGACCTAAGCAGAAATCTCATGGACCCACACGAGTGGAAACTGGAACCAAAGATATTCAACCTTTTGAGAAACAAATGGGGGAATCCAGAGAGAGACCTGTTTGCCTCCCCTCAGAACTACCAGTTGGACAAATTCTACACAAGGACTTCCCACAGTCAAGCTTGGAAAGTGGATGCTGTGTTCTTCACCTGGGAAAGACTCGTTTATGCCTTCCCCCCTCTGCCTCTCCTTATCATCATAGATTAGTACTAGGCTAACTGCCCTTGTGGGCCATTTTAGGGCTAGCCAATTACCACATGAAAGAATCAAACTATGCACCTTGCGTCTGTAGGGTAAAAACATTAACCATTATGCCAACCTCTCTCAAGTTCTGCTAAAGATCAAACAGGACAAACCAAGGACAATACTGATTGCACCAGACTGGCCATGCCAGCACTGGTACCCCCTCTTGCGCAGTATGTCATTGTTGGAACCATGGCACTTGCCTCAGACCCCTTCCCTGCTGCCCCAGCAGGAGGGCCAGATTCTGCACCCTCAGCTTCAAACCCTGAACCTTGCAGCCTGGCTAATTCCTTGAGCTCTCCAATAGCATCCCTCAGTAAGCAGGTGCTAGATGTCATTCTGGAGGCTAGGAGGCCTAGTAATAGAAAATCCTATGCTGAAAAGTGGAAAAGATACTATTCCTGGAACCAGACTCAGGGGATGGGCACAACAGTGTCCACTTTACCACATATTCTTCAGTACTTAACAGTGATGCTCCACAAGGGCCTTTCCTTCTCGTCAGTTAAAATTCATGCCCCTGCCATTTCAGCACATTATAATATTGGACCACCCCTCTTCTCTCACCCCCTGCTAAAGCAATTCCTCAGAGGGGCTAAAAATTTAAGACCACCCAGGAGAGCCCCCTACTCCAGCCTGGTACCTTAACTTTGTATTGGAAAAGCTCACTCTACCTCCTTTTGAGCCAGCTGCAACTGCAGAGTTTAAATTCCTTTCTTGGAAAGCAGCCTTCCTTCTAGCCATCACTTCAGCAAGAAGAGTGTCTGAATTACAGGCCCTCATATCAGTGGAGCCCTTCATCGTCTTCCATGCAGACAGGGTTTCCCTCAGGACCAATCCTTCCTTTATGCCCAAGGGAGTCTAATGCGGCCCTTAAGTCCATTCATTTGCCTACTTTTTTCCCTAATCCACAGAACAAAGGAGAACTAATACTGTACTCTTTGGACATGCACAGACAACTTTGATTTTATTTGGACAGGACTAAGCCTCTCAGAAAATCAGAACAACTGCTAGTTGGTTTTGCTGCAGGGGCAGAGGGGAAGGCCATTTCAAAGCAAACCATTTCTAAGTGGATAGCCCATTGCATTCATTTCTGTTATAAGCACCATGGAAAACCTAGCCCCACAGGGGATAAGATCACACTCCACCAGGGCTGCATCTACCTCTACAGCCTTTCTCAGAGGTGTCCCTACCAGGGACATCCTAGAAGCTGCTACCTGGAGCTCTGTACATACCTTCACAAGCATTACCACATGCCTGTTTTTTCTAAATCCAGAGCTGGTTTTGCTACTGCAGTCTTGCAGGGCATAATAGCTGGTCCTAATGCTCTCTAACTTCCTCCTCCCTTCCTTAGCTTTGGGAATCAACCCAAATGTAATGAGTGCAACAGTGAAACACGAAGAACATAGTACAGTTGTGTACACTTACCATAAATGTAGATGTTCCGAGTAGTTACATTCCCTCCAGCCCCCTGACTTCTCTTGCCTATACATTTCTTCTTGTTTAGTATGTCAGCTTTCTGGTGTATTTACTTTTTGTTGGAGGTGTAATGTAACATATAATTGCTTCCCATTATGGGGGACACCTGACCTCTGGGGCAAGAAAAACTGATGTAATGGCGTTGGCTGCATGTTTTATACCCCTGACGACCTGAAGTCATGGAAGAAGAGAGCATCCAACGCAAGGATCCAAGACTTTGATATTCAGGCTGGCTGAGGACTACCTGCAGGCAGATAACACAAATGTAATGACTGCAACAGTGAATACACTCAAACATCTACATTTATGGTAAGTGTACACAACTGTACTTTCCTTCAGTAAGGTTACAGAATCTTTCCTTTCTTTCTGTGTCAAAAAGGAAAGGGGGATCTATTCCCGGAAGGGGCATGGAGACCAATACTGGACTTGGCCACACTGAGAACCTTTATAAAAGTTTCAGAATTCAAGATGCTAGCTCTCCATATTGTTTTCCCTTTGGTATTTCATCAAGCTCTTTTTTTCTTTTTTTTTTTTTTTTTTTTTAACTTGGCTCTGAAGGAGACCCATCTGCATATCCATTTTCATCCAGACTACAGAAAATTGTTATGATTCTGTGCTTTTACGATATTGCTTTTAATTTACTGCTTTGACTTTTGGGCTTTCTACAGTGCCAAGAGATTTCACAGAGAGTCAAGCCTCTGTCATAGCATTCTGCAGGCTCCAAGGTATCCGCATATAATCCTTACTTTGGATTATGTTCTCTTCAAGCCTGTTCAGTTCAAAAGATTTGCATTAAGGTTCCCTTGAAACCTCAGTAATTCCAACCTGCAGCCTACTCAATCAGTGGTGTTTCTTGGATAATCTGATTAGTTCCCACATGTCTTTACTTTTTTTGGATAAAAGTCTAGATGTGATGATGTCCTATCTCACCTTCTTTCTTAATTGGTTGGGTTTGGAACTGATCCTCTGTTTTGACTCTGCCTTCTACAAAAGCTGAAGGTCTTCTACTAGCTTGTGGCTGAAAACCCTATCAAATCATGCCCTATGAAAGCTCCCCAGATCTCCTTTGTTGCTAAACAAGATCGGATGCTCTTCGTACTGGCTCTGGCTAAGTAGTTTCTTTTCTACTTTATATTTAAAAAATTGCTATATTTTCTTCAATCTACGTTGTTCTAGCTAATTGTTAATTAAGTTAATTGTCACTATTTCCATTTTTTTGGTTGCTGTTGGCCATCGTATGTTTTGTTAGGACTTTCCCCCCCCCCATCCTGGTCCTAAATTTAAATCTAAGAAACACGTTTTTAGTTAGAGGGTTTTCTCCATTTAAGTATAGGGCTAGTTTATTTAACATTTGTTAACCGGGGAAGTCTGACTTGGAAAAAGCCAATTTTTAGTGGAGGCCCAGGCGCAAGTCTTTGTATTGTGGGAGGAAACCGGAGCACCAGGAGAAAACCCACATAAATGCAGGGAGGACATAGACTCCACACAGAAGGCACCCCAGCTGAGATTTGAACCAGAGAACCTCTTGCTGTGAGGCAAGAATGCAAGCCATTGCATCACTGTGCCATCCGTTCGTTTTGTTTTAGAGAACTGCCTTAGCCCATTTAAATAAGAGGGCTTGGTTTCCCCTATCCTATTTTTCCCCCTTTTTAATTTCGAGAAGCTACTTCATTTAAGTTAGAGAGCTACCTTTACCCGCTTACGTCAGAGGGCCTTTTTTGTGTGTGCTTGACTTTGCTGTTGTAATTGTTAAAAAAAAAAAAAAAAAAAAAAAAAGTTGTTTAGTAAGTAGCATTGCTTTTCATATAGTTATATTTTTTTCTCATAGTTAGCTATTTTTCTTATTTAGTCATGTCTTCCAAAGATACCAAGGAAGCAAAACATTCTGGATTTAAAAAGTGTATAAAATGCAGCCAAAAAATGTTCATAACTGATGGACATACTATTTGTGTCTACTGCCTCAGAGCGGTTCAATTGCAGGAATCCTGTGCTTTATGCCACTCCTTCAGTCACAGGGTGTTGTTTGAGAGGAAGAACAAGCTCCTTCTGAGGGGCTTGTTGAAGACCCCTTTTTCACAAGTGATTGAAGAAGATCAGGGTCCTTTAAAATCCAGTCAATCCCCTTCTTCAAAATCTGACAATCGGGGGAAAAAGGTCCTCCTCATTGGCTCAGTCAGAGCCATTGAAAAAGCTACCAAAAGTTTCTTCCTCGGAACCAAAAGCTGTCAGACCCAACAAGCCTTCTGCCTCGGTGCCAGCGGAAATTCAACTGCAGAACCAGTCACCCGAATTGGAACAGGTATCTCCCACTTTTAGAGCTCCTCTATTGCAATTTACTGGTCTCCTGCCCCCTCCAAACAGTCTTCCAGGAGTCTGTCTGATGATATGGATCGCGTGGTGCAGAGGCTGCTGAGGATACCGGTGCTTGCCAAGCTATTGTCAGATCCAACCTAGAGGGCTTCGGAACCAACCAATCCTACCCTTTCACCATTGATTCCTCTTCCGATCCAATAAAAGATCTCAGAACCAGAATGTCCAGACCTGATTATAGTAGAACTATCATCACTGAGACCTATCACAGGATCTTCAGTTCCGGCTACTGCTCCGATTTACTCTGTTCCATTCAAACTTGGGGACTCTAGGAGCCGACACTCCAATCAGGTCTGGGAAGGGGAGTCAGATCAGACAGTTGGATCTGAACTTGCCTCTCAAGGCATCGGTTCCAGTGAGCTCAGCTCCTACCTCAGCCTAGGAGCCACCCCCCTCAGTTTCGGGGATACCTTCTGGTTCTTTGTAGCTGGGAGCTTCCTTACACCTGGGGCGGGGGGCTTTTGAGGTGATGAGAGTGCTGTCTCCACAGACAGGTCCACTCTTGAGTCGGGACATTCTTACCCCAAAGGCACCGGTGTCTGTCTCAATATCACTGCAACCACAGGGATGCAGAGACCCTAGGCTTCAGGATGCCCCATTGGGTGACCCCCTCTCTTCCAAAAACTCTCCAGAATACCCTTCTGAAGAGGTCCCTCAGAAGAGACAGTGTAAGAAGAAGCATAGGAATCCATCACCTCAGACACAGGTGGACCTTGATGATTCGGAAGGGTCCCCACCGTTGTCCTCTAAGGATGTTTCCTGCCAGACATCCTAGAAATTCTAACAGAGAGGCGTTTGGAAGTCTATCAACCCTTCTGAGGAGGAGTCTGTTTACCTGAAGTCTTTTGGCTCTCACCCTTCCACCACTTGGGTGACTCTGCCATTTGACGAACTCAGTTAGTTTGTCAAAAGGTGTAGGAGTCTCCAAACTCGGTGGAACCTGTTCCTCAGAGACCAAACAAATCTATTACTTCACCTACCGACAAGGATTTTCTTACAAAGAGAGTTCCAGTAGATGCTGTGGTGGTGGCGGCAGCCAACAAAAAGGAACTGTCAGAGACATCCTCTTCTGTCCATCTGCCGAACAAAGAGTCTCGCACGATGGACAGATATGGAAAGCACATCTTCTCTTCAGTGACTTTTGCACTCGGATCGCTGAATTATCTGACTCCACTAGGCTTCAGAGACACCTTCTGAAAGAGCTAGGAGATACTCTCCAAAGTTCAGCAGCTGAAGAGGTAGACAAGATTCCCTCACAGCTCTCTGCTTTGTTCTCAGTGGTCAACTCCTCCATGAGGCTCATTTCTTTTGCAGCGGATTGAGCTTGCAGGGCAGCAGGTTCAGGAATTTCCCTAAGGAGACATTCCTGAATACACTTGTCACTTTGCAGAAGCCTTTAAATATTTTATAAATGCCCCTTTCAATGGCTCATCTTTGTTCGGGCCAAATTTCGAAGACATACTAACCAGGTTTGAACAAGGAGGAAAGACTCTGTTATTGGATTTCATTTTTTCCTACCTACGAGACCTTACCCCAAAGGTCAGAAAGGAGGAAAAATGTGGTTTCAAAAATCCCACAGAGCTTTCCAGGACACACATGGTGATTCCTAACCCAGGGGCAGAGGGGGGGGAAGTGCTAATGGAAGATGCTGACCTCACGGCAGAGGGGGTCTGCAAAACCAGGGTGACAGGGGATCTTTCCTTAGTAAGCCCTTTCAGTGCTCCTGAAAGGTGACCCATCTGTCCATCTCTAGAGGCAGTTGGGGGATGCTCATCTTTGTACCCAGAAGCTTGGCTAACAATAACAAAAGACAAATGGGTACAAAGTATCTCGGAGAGCTCAGAGAGAGGGATTCTGAAAGACCTTTAGTTCATGGCATTCACAATCCAATTGTTTTTTCCATCAGGCTCTGCATAAGAAAAAAATCAGCAGTACATTAATTCAGGGTGAGCACAACATTGCCCTCCTCTCTCCTTCCCAATCCTTATCTTGCCTTTTGTCAAGAAAGAGTTGTGTTAGTGGATCAACCAGATGACACTCCGTCCACAGGTTCCCTTTCTTATTCTTCCCCTTCTTCAAAAGGTGTCAACAGATGCCTTGGGAGTTTGTTCAAAGACCTTCAGGACTCATCTACTTCAGACAAGAGAAAACATGCAAGTCAAAAGGATGAAAGTTCTGGTCTTTGCCCTCAACACTGCACACCTGTAGGTTCAAGAAACTCTTAAAATTGTAACTGACATTACCGCAGTCATGTGGTATACCAATAAATTGGAGAGGGGGGCAATATCTTACTGCCTTTACAGGCTTGCAGTGATGTCTTGGGAAACTGCAGTATACCACAGTCCAACTCCAAGCTGTATGCATCTCCTTAGAATGGAATTTAAGTAACAGATTACTTGTAGGTCCAAGGTAGAAACTTACAAATGGCTGGACAATCAGCACAGAATGTTTTGCTCAAGATCTCCATGCAAGGAAAATTTGGTGTCTCCTTTCTGTGGAAATGGATAATTTCTGTGGGTCCTGTCCAGACACAAACTGCAGTGCTGGTGACTTTGGTACCCTTAAGTGACTGCAATACAAGCTTGAGCTCCTCCCTACTCATAATTCCCTTCTTTTACTGCCTTCTCCAGGTTTTGTCACCATTATTAAGACATCTCTCAACACAAATTGAATGATTACGGAGTGTTTTTACCACAGTGGGCAGCTAAAGTTGCCATTTCCTAGTCTTCTAACTCAGATTATCATTTTAAGGGCAATAGGCGCGTAAAGCACTTTTCTGGCACTTTTTACTATTTTCTCCCATTTCCACCACTTTCTATCAGTCACATCTTGAGCCTTTGGCCCTGTCTTTTGACTAGCACTCTTGGTTCCTTTTTCTGGCAGTACAATGTACAATTACTTAAGTTTTTTTTCTTTGGTTTACCTTTCAAGGTAATATCATTGGTATTTGTACTGGCTTGTTTGTTATTTGGTGACTGCAGTATTAGATATATGGATAAGGAATGAAAGCCAGAGTTCAAAACCATGCAGCACTTGTGGGCATAAAATCCCACTCCCAAGACCCATATGATTTGTTTGGTCTGTCAAGGGACAATCCTACCTGTCGAGTGACTGCTCTGTCTGTAGAAATGTAGTTCTAGGACTCTTGCTGAATATAGGAATAAGAGTAAGCTCATTAAGGGTATTCTCTCCTCTGACTCTGCACCATCTGGAGCTCCTTTGGCACCTACATAGGAAAAAAAAAATTAAAGGTAGCTGAGGACCAGCTATTCTGGGCAAGTTATCTATAGCGAGGATGCCTAGAGTTTCTCTCTCTCCTGCAGAGAAAAACCCAACCTGACCACTCCCACAAAGCCTTCATTCTCTCTCTTACAGGAGTTCTCAGGTACTGCAAGGACTGAGCACAAGAAAAACACACTGGCTGCTTTTCTTCAGAGAAGGAACTCAAAGCTGAGCTTGCCTCAACCTCCTCTTGTTTCATTCCATTCTGACAGCTTCGTCAGGAGCCATGTGCAAATTGATTGGCAGTACATTGTTGGCCTTTGCCAAGTCCCTGTTTTGGTGTGGTATTTTCTTGGCCTGAGCAGTTTCCACTGAGGGCCAAGATGTTCCAGCTGCCTTACTTACCATTTCTTCTCTGGACCTAATTTTAGCATTTTCAGTGATTGAATCGTCAATTGTCCTGTTGAGTTCCTCAGTGGTGATAATCCTCATCTCCCCCATCACTGACTTCAGCACCAGTAACATTAACACTCTTCTGTTCAACACAAACCATTACTAGGTCATCCAGGGTTAATGCCAGATCTTCAAAACCAATAGGGCTGGTTCCAATGGCATCAGTGCAGTTCATTGTTTTGAGGGCTGGTTCCAATGGCATCAGTGCAGTTCATTGTTTTGAGGGCTGGTTCCAATGGCATCAGTGCAGTTCATTGTTTTGAGGGCTGGTTCCAATGGCATCAGTGCAGTTCATTGTTTTGAGGGCTGGTTCCAATGGCATCAGTGCAGTTAATTGTTTTGAGGGCTGGTTCCAATGGCATTTGTGCAGTTCATTGTTTTGAGGGCTGGTTCCAATGGCATCTGTGCAGCTCATTGTTCTGAGGGCTGGTTCCAATGGCATCTGTGCAGCTCATTGTTCTGAGGGCTGGTTCCAATGGCATCTTTGCAGTTCATTGTTTTGAAATGTTCTGAGGTTGATGTCTCTGGACCAAAGATCCCCCACTTGGCTTTGGCTTCAGAGTACTCAGTGCAGGCAGTTGGAGTGAGCTTGCTAACACTGATACTGATTCCTGACTGTTAGCCTGATGGTTCTGTGCACGGGCAGTTCAGTTGATTCCATGATACATAAGCGTACAATTAGCACTTTCATACCCATTGTGTCAGAGGTACCAGTTTGACCCTGAGATACCACTGAGGTTGGTATATTGACTTAATCATCCAAGCTGTCTCAGTACTAGTGGATTACTAGGCCTAGACTTGTGGGGATCTGGGCTTCACTTTTCCCAGGAAAGTCCAGATGAGGACTTCATCACACCCCTGTCAAGGAGGATAAAGTTTGAGGAAACACTTGTACTCCCACTGGAATCCCCACCCTGTGCAAAGATCTGGAAGAGGGGGAGGTTCCCCAAAATCCCTTCCAGAGGGCACATCCTTCAGTGACATTATGGAAGTAAGGTGGGGGAGGGACATGGCTTATAGACCCCACCCCCCCCAGAAGATCAGATCTTACAAGAGGCCTATAACTCCTCTACTGCAGCAGTATAAGTAGTACTTGCCCTGTGAAACTGGTAGATGTCTGTAGTGAAGTGTGGAAGGAGATGACCCATTCTGAGGAAGCCTGAGAGTCATCCTTGCCCCCAAAGACAGGCCTTACTGGAGCAAAGGACCTCTATATTGGTTCCATAGTGGTAGCTGCAGCCAACAAAAGGGATGTCCCAGAAGGTGTTTAGACTATACATTCCCTTAATAAAGATTCCAGGGTAATGTATAGGTTAGGGAAGCAGGTTTCTGTTCATTGCATTTTGTGTCAGAGCATTGAACTACATTGCCAATATTTATTTATTTGCCATTTGTTAACTGGGTTGGTCTGGGTGAGCAGGTGCCCTTTTTCAGCAGAGATCCGAGGATAAAAGCTCCAATTACAGGACAGTAATTTTTACAATCAAAGTATTTTCACATACAATTTATACAACATTTATATATACAATATAGAGCAGATACAGCAGACTAGATTACAGTTTTACAATGTATGTGGAAAAAAAGAAAGAAAAGGGAAAAAAAATTAAACAATAGAGATTAATCAATTGTGTACCTTATAGGCACAGGAAGTACATAAAAAGAAGGTAATCAGTACATTGGAAAGGGAAATTAGTAACCTATGCCTTAGTGTAGTGAGATGTACATGTCAGAGAAAGTGATCCATGCACAAAGTGGAAAGAGAAGGACGGGTAAAGAAAGATAGAGGAGGGTGAGATGGGAGGTAGAAGTGGAGATTGGAGTATAATGGATGGGCATGGCCGTAAAGTGGGAGAGTTTAGAAATAGGACTCTAGGTATCAGTGAGAGAAAGCAGAGGGAGGGGGAGAAGAAGCAGAGTAGGCAGGGAGTCAGAGTGGTCAAGGAATTGACAAAGAGGTGGGAGGATGGAGTGCAGGCAGGGTTCAGGTAGGGTCTTTACAGAGGCAGTTCCAGGAATTAAGCAGATATTCCTTTATAGCAAGTTTGAAGTTAGATGGGTTTTGGATAGTTCTGATATGGAGGGGGGAGGTGGTTCCAAGAGAAGCTAACTGAGTGGCTGTATAGGATTTTTCCTATAGCTTTATTAGGTTTGATGATTTGAAGGATGTGTTGGTCAGAGCTACGAAGTTCCTGGTTTGAGATATAGGGAAAGATGGTTGCTAGAGATGGACAGGCTGTTGGTTGATGGATGATACTGTATCGAAAGGAGTTGAGGTAGGAGTTGTTGTAACCAGTGGAGTTTTTGTAAGGAGAGGCAGTGATGTGAGCGATAGGGAAGGTTCATGGCAAATCTAGCAATTTTGTTGTAGGTAAGCTCAAGTTTGGTTGACGGATTTTTTTGGAGGTTAGGGAAAATTGGGGTAGCGTATAGTAGGGTAGGCAATAGGTAAGTTTGCGCTAGGGACAATCTGGATTCTTGTGTTGAGATTTTTTTTTATTTCTGTATTGTAATCCTGGTTTCTGGTGTGTCTTGGTGGAGTTATGGATGTAGATGTCTAATTTAAGTTCATCATCAAAATAAACGCAGAGAAAAATGTAAATGAAAAGAGCACCAAACCACGGTTTATAAACTAACTTTAATATACCAAAAAAAAGAGCGGTTTTCACGGCTTATAAAACGTAGCTTTAATATACCAAAAAAGAGAACGGTGAGCGCTTTCGCAGTCTAGCTGCTTCTTCAGACAATTCAAACAACATAAATCATTCATTTAAATACACCTTTAGAAAATGACATCACATAGCAGCAATTAATCATTTAAAAAGACAGCAGCAATAGCTTTGTTAAAAATCTTAAAAAAATGTTTCAATACCATAAAAAATGCATATAAGTATACAATAAATAAATGCAAAATAGTATATATACAATAACTAGGTGTGTAAGGGTCTGTTGGCAAGCACCGGTTGAATGGAAAGCTTATCATTTCGACCCTTACCCATATTCGCCCTCATTCTAATAATCCATTGCAGCTCCCTATTCTGTACCCTGTTCTTAACAGAACCCTTCCTAGTGTTGAATGGTGCTACCTCAATAACCATGGACCTAAATTCATGTTCTCTCCCCATGGCCATAGTATGTCATGCCAAAGCCCTGGTATCAGTGTTCCTGGAAATATCATACAAATGTTCCCTAACACGGTCTCAACCTGTGTGTGGTCATACCTATGTAAAATGAAGAACATTCTGTGCAGTAGCTCAAATACACCAAATTAGTGCTATTGCAATTGGCTCTCAGGTGGAAAGTTAATTGTTTGCCTGTATCTGGATGGCAAAATATGCCCAAGCAATCAAGATATCTACAAAAATTAAATTGGTTATAAGCTAAGGTACCGTATCCAAGTGATGTAGTTTGGCTGTTATCTGGGAGATTCAGCTTTGGACCACAAATAATTCTTTTTGTAGACTTCTTGTTTTTAAAAGCAGTGATCTGATGATGGAGGTGGGGACAGGCCTAATAAAGGAGTTTTGTGGGTGGCAGCGAGAGACAAGGCAGTTATCTTTGCTTTAATTAGGTTTTGTATGGAGTTAATGAAATGGGAGTTCAGAAGAGTGGCGGTTTCAAGCGGAGAGCTGTTTGGGGATGGGTTCCCTGGGTGTAGTAGCTTATTGATAGTACTCCAGAATTTTTTGGGGTTAGAGTGGAGGCTTTTTTGTGGGTCTATGACACATTCTTTGTGGTGTTTCATAGTTCCCTGTAGTTTTGGAGACTAGTGGGTGATTTGAGTTTATTCCAAAGTTTCCAAGTATTGTCTCTCTTTTGCATGAGGGAGAGAGCTTCTTTGCTTAACCAGGGACCATAGTTGGTCTTAACCCCAGTCTTTCTGATAGGGGCCAGGGATTTGAGGGTGTTAAGGAAGATTCTGTTGAATTAAAGGACAGCTTCTTTGAGGGGCAGGTTGAAAAAAAAAGACCAATTTATAGAGGAGTGTATTTGGTTAAATTCATCTGGTTTGAAGGTAGATTGACAGCCCTTCTATTTATGAGGTTTAGGAGGTTGAGATAGGTGACGTAAGATCAAGGTTGGGTGATGGTCACTTAGAGTATCAGAGAATGTGGATGCATTATGACAGAAGTTGGGATGGGAGGTAAGTATCCAGTCGAGAGTGGAGCTAGTATTAGAATGTTGATTAGAATGAGTAGGAAATCCATATAGATTAATGGCATCATTGGGACATTTTGAGGTAAGAGTATTCCAGTCAATGTTAACATTCCTAGAATAATACTTTCATAACAGATGGTTTGAGAGATCCAGGCAGGGAATTGTTCTATTATAGGGATGTTATTGCCAGGATATATATATATATATATATATATATATATATATATATATATATATATATATACACACTGCTATTTTTTTATGCCTGTTTAAGTTACAGTTGAGAGTTTTGGCTGGGTGAATACTGGGGGGGGGGGTAGGGGATGGGCTGAGTAATGTTCAGAATGAAATATAGCTACCCCACCACCTTTTTTGTTGGTCTGTCATGGCGGAAGATATTGTATCCTTTGGGTGAGATTTCTTTGTTTGGTATGTGGGGTTTTAGCCATGTTTCAGAGATAGAGTATGTTTGGAGTGTGTAGAGTTATCCAGGAGTGTAAGTCAGGGACTTTGTTTAGGATACTGCAGATATTGAGTGCAAGGATTTTGAGGTGTTTGGTGGATGGCATGGTGTGTGTTAGTGAGGAGAGATGGGAAGAGGTAGACCTTTGGGGAGTGGTGGTAGGAGAAGAGTTAGTGAGGGGACCAGGATTAAGATGAATGTCTCCAGCGAGAAGAAGGATCAGTATTGAAAGTGAGAGAGTAAACCTAAGAGGGTTTGCATCAGGGGATTTTATTTTATGCTTTGTGAAGCTGTAGTGAGGAGGTGGGAGTTTGTGTTTGAAGAGGTGTGTAAAGTGATGAGAGAAAAGGGGAGGGTACTATAGGGAGGGGGAAGGGTTTATGGTGTATGGTGTGTGTGATTGGAAGATTGGGACTGGGGTGAAAGTAGGATGTGGCTAGTGAGAGGGTAAAGAGGAGTGGTATAGATAAAAGTAGATGAAGCATAATGTTTGGAGTCTAAGTAGGGGAAATGTATGTGGTGTAATATCTGAGTGATAGATACAGGTACTAGAGGTTGAGGTGTAATTTTGCTTGAGGAAGTAGTAGAAAGAGTGGGTGTATGACTAAATAGGTGGGAAGAGGGGTGGATAATAGAAGGGGAGGGTTTGTAGGAGCGAGTCAGAAAATGTGATAGATTGGAAGATTGGTCAGTAGGGTGGGGAAAGAGGCATGTACATAAATGGTTAGGTATAAATGTAATGGAAATGGGGATGGGTGCAGAGTGAGTCCGAGCATAAGCGAGGGTGAACGGAATGGGGGTACACCCTGACAGATTAGAGAAGCACCAAGAAAAAAAGTCAGAGAAGCAGGTGGGCAGAGAGAGGCAGGAGGAGAAGGGATAAAGGTTGTAGAGAGAGAGAGAGAGAGAGAACTGTGAATTCCTTAGAAGAGGGATAGTAGCAGAGGAGGGAGAGAGGTGTTGGGCAGAAATAGGCTGGCTAGGGACAGAGATACAGACTAATACTAGTGGAGAGTAGCAGTGAAAGGGGGTAGAGTAGGGAAAACAGTCTATGAAAGAGATATGGTTTGTATTCAAAGAGAGATTGCCCAAAAAGCATCTGAAACAACTGCCAACTGGTGAGATCTGGTCCCAGCTGGAGATCCATGTAGCTGCTATGAATGTCATCTCCTGTCTGACCATGAGTCTTGTATATGATGTGATAGGCCTGACCCTGCTGCCCATCTATGAGGAATATAGGCCAGGATGTGGCTCAGGGGTTTTCCAGACCATTTCAAACTGGCTTTTGCCAATGCCTCTTTCAGCAATAAGCTGTTCTGGCAATTAGGGAAAGCCTTGTCTACCTGTGAGTTAAAGGACAGACCCTTACTGCTGTGGGAGTAAAGATCACCACCCTACAAAGGACATTTGAGCATAACTTGAAAGTGAGGAGAAGCTTCTGGTTTCAAAAATTCCAGCAGCCTCTTCACAGAGACAGTGACATGACAGCTTCCCATAGTAGAGGGGACTTTTTGTTTGTGCACTACCCCAGAGGAAGAGGTGATCTTGCCAGGTAGGGGATCTTTTCAAGAGTTTCATTCCCTCAGTCCCTGAAAATTTGTCAGACTGTTCCTGTCTGGAGGCAGTTAGGCACTGTCTCTCTCTCTACACAATCTAG
Organism: Protopterus annectens; assembly: GCF_019279795.1. Classification (NCBI taxonomy): domain Eukaryota; kingdom Metazoa; phylum Chordata; order Ceratodontiformes; family Protopteridae; genus Protopterus; species Protopterus annectens. Next base: position 1,456,425,955 of record NC_056733.1, read on the forward strand.
TGTAGATGGCCATCATGACAGACACTTGAATAAGGAGACTCATGTCCAGAGGTTCCATAATTCCTTTTTCTATAACACCTCCAATTCAGACTTCCCAACTACCACCTATGCTATCCAGACCAAGGGAAGCAACTTTAAAGAAGAGATGCAAATCCTCAATAAGAGAATAATCCAAGAGGTCCTGGCAGATCAAAAAGGATCCATATTTTACTCCAGGTTCTTCTTGGTGCCCAAAAAGACTAAGGACTGCAGGTAAGTCTAAATCACTTTGTAAAGGAATCTTTCCATGTGGTCATTATGCAGTCCATACTGTTGTGTCTTCAGGCAGAGGATTGAATGTACTGTCTAGATATTGAAGATATCTGCCATTACATAAAAATTGGCAAGGCTTCATTACTTTCTGTTTTAGTTCAATCACTTTCATTTTTAGGCCCTAGCATTTGGTCTCACCAGAGCCCACCCCCAAGATGTTCAAATGTGTGATTCCAATTGCAGTGCACAAGTGACTTATAGGAGTATTAAATCATCCTGTATTTGGACAATTAACTCGTCAGCTTCTTTGTACTAGCAAGACAGCAGTTGCTTCAAGTCTGCGTGTCATTGGGGATAATGGTAAACATAGGCAAGTCCCAACTGGACCCCTCCCCCCACAAGGTCTCAACTTCATAAGCTGTTGGCTGAACACCCAGGAAAAACTGGGGGATCTAGTGTTGTCTTCCATCCATCTTAACCTGTGGGTTCCTCTGATCTGACAATAGCTATACCTATCACATCTTGTTTCCCACCTCATGTACTAAATATGATTCCTTTAGTTGCATCTAAGTACTCAAAAAATGTTTTTTTTGATATTTGTCGAGAATTTCTCTTTTCTTCTCTCCTTTTTTATACTAGTGCTACTTTTTCAGTGTGGTGTTAATGATGGGCCTTCCTTGTGCTGTGTTAGTGAAGTTTGTGTAATGTTTTTTTACCACACTATTTCACCTGTTGGCATTGTTAGCATAGCTGTTGCTGTACAGAATGTTTCCCCTTTGTTTTTGTGTTGGTGTGTTTTGCCTTTTAGGTGGCTCTTAGCAGTATTTTTTTGTCTTTTGACAGTCTTTTGTTGTGAGTGTACATTGTTTTCCCAATTAACAAGTCCTCAGTATTCAGGATGTGCCCAGGTTTTAGGCACAAGCTTACCCCCAGGACTCTCATGATAGATATATGGTCTGTTTGGATGTTGCCCTCTAGACAAGGAATGTCAGGCCTGTGTGGCCTTTGGTTCCAGGACCTTTGCAGTCAGGAGGGCTGAGCTAGATTTGAAGAGGTTTGCCTGCCTATCCTGTCCTTTCAATACCTTCTCCATCTTCTCCCAGCAAGAAACTAGATAAGGAGGAAGGTGATGACTTTTATTGCCTCAAAAAAACTGTGAAGATAAGGTCAGAGAGAGGGAGAAAAGTTTAAGCTTAGGGAAGGGGAATCTAGGAATTGGAAACTTGATTCTCCCTCCTCTTTTTTTCCCCCTGGCTTTGAAGACCCCAAGGCCTTATGCTGCTCCAGTGGTTTCTGTTCCCTCTGGTATAGTATTACCTCTGTGTTGTCCCCCATCCACAGATCCAACTCTGCTCAACCCCCCTGGATCTGACTGAGATATTTTGAGGTCCTGACTCTTGGCAGCTGTGGTCTTGGGCAGGACTTTTTCCCCTTCTACCCTTTTACTCGCCAGAGTTGTTCCCCCGTTTGGGTCCTTGAGTCACCATTCAGGACTCCAGAATTAGTGTTTTATGAGTCTAGACCCAAGAAGCCAACATCCATTGCTTTGGCTGACTCTACAAGGTCCTTGAGGAATGTAAAAGATATTGATCTCGAGCAACTTTTGAGATCCATCCTGAAGACTTCAGATGGAGTTAATTATCATGCCCTCCCCCTCAGCTATGGGAGTAGAGGGTATTTCTCAGTTGGTTTCAACCATGCAAGGTTTGGTTCGGTCTGCGCTGATGGCTGCCTTTTCTCCTTCGGACCCTATTTCAGCTCTGTTGTCTTCAGTTCCAACCAAGATCCAGTTCACAGCTGCTCTGATGCCTACACATGGTTGTCATCAGCACCAACTGCTGCCTTGATAGCCACAACTCCTATGTTAGTGGTGCCAGAAGCATCCTGATGCCAAGCACTCAGGGTCTGGAGTTTCATATCCTTCCCTACACTGAGTGTCTTGGTGCACAGTAGTTCGACTCTGGTCTCTTCATTGGACCCAGCTCAGTCAGCGGTTGGAATGAGAGTTTCCATAAGGTTGAAGGATCACATAGACTGTCTGGCTAGCCATCCACTTTTAATATTGGTGCTTGATGTTGCAGAGAAGCTGTTTTGTTCAAAGACACAGTATGTGAAACCGGTTTCAGATCCATCCCAATTTCCATATCCACATAGTATTTTGGCTTCAATTAAGCTGTCTTTGGGACAGCCTGCACAAACTGGATTAGGCAGCTCTGCCATGGTTTCTGCATCCCCTGCACCTTTTCCAAAAGAGCTGGTGCAAGAGGATGCACCTGGTTTCCCCAGATTTCCTCACCAAAGATTCTGACCTTTGTAAAAGTGAGGGATCCTCCAAGTCCCCCATGAGGATTCCGTCTTTGGTAACTTTCTGTGATGCAACCCTGTTGTCGCTGTGGCCACTAAGAAATCTCAGAGAAAGTGCTTTGTTGCATCCCTCAAATAAGTAATTGCATGCCTTGGACTGCTTGGGTGAGCTGATTACTCTGTATGTGTCAAACTACATGGCTGATCTGATGCAACTCCAGTGTGACCTTGTTACTGAGATGTCCAAGTCTGGTGGCCTCTATACAGTTTCCAGAGGTTAAAATATCTTGTTAACTCAGTTGTCCACTATGACTTCTATTTCCAGTGTGTCCATGTAGTTGATTTCCAATGTGGTTAATGGGTCGGCCCAAGCAGCAGACACAGGTATAGCTCTCTAAAAGTTGCAGTTTTTCCAAGCTGCTCCAGCAGATGGCTCCTCTCATGGCAGAGGGGGAATTTTAATGGGTGCTGTCTGCAGAATCAAGGCTTTAGAGGTCCTCATACCTCATTTTCTTACCTCAAGAAATCCGGACAAAGCACAAAGTAATGGGGGGATAAAGGCTGAAAAATAGGGACATATTTTAAATATTGCTTTTATAAATCTATAAAGTTGCTGGAATAAGTTTTGTTTGTATGTATTTTCTGAAGAATATAAAGTCTGAAAAGCAAATGCCTGTTATTATTTAGTGACTTCAGTCCTTGGTGATTTGCCAGAAAACCACAGGTTTTATATGGAACGCCAAAAGTATGAGGCAAAAATCTGGACAGTTGAGAGGTAAGGAGGTCCTTTCTCTGAAAGGCCTATTCAGTATTCTGGGAACATTTGCTAACCTATCTTAGTCTGGAGACAGTTGGGAGATGCACACCTCTTCACTGAGAAACTTGGTAGGTCATCACATCAGACATGTGGGTGTAAGAGTCATCGCCAGAGGCTGTTTTCTACCTGTATCAAGATATTTGGCAAGATGGGAGAGAAAAGGCTGCTGAGGGTATTCAAAGCAGTATGAAGACAGAGGCATATCTCAGATGACTGGAGAATAAGTATACTATTGTCAGTCTACAAGAACAAAGGGGACATCCACAACTATAGGCAGTACAGAAGTGTCAAACTCTTCTCACCACATGAAAGTTCTGGGCAGAGTGACTGATAAATGAATATGCAGTGTAATAATAGTAGAAAGTAAAATAAAAGATTAGCAGTTTGGATTCAGATTATGATGCAGCATGAGCAACCCAATGTTTGCTGTGAGATAGTTGAGAAGAAGCTGTGGATGGGGAAAGAGTCCAACTTGGACATTCTTAGACTTGGAGAAAGCATATGACAAGATCCCAAGAAAGATAATTTGGACAGTCCTGAGGTGGTCTGAAGTCTCAGAAACATTGCTATAATTAGTGCAAGCTGTGTACAAAGACCCAGTGACTCAAGTACACAGTGTGTTCAGCCTTACAGAGGGGTTCCCACTTGAAGTGGTTGTGCATCAGGGTTCATAGTCCACTACTGTTAATATTGGCGATAGACTGCATTAACAAACAGATCAGAGAGAACGAATCAACAAAGTTTCTATATGCAGTCTCTGAGCAAAAACTTCAGCAAAGGATGGGTAGGATGGAATGCAAAACTGAAGGGACATGATGAAATGGAGTACAGAAAAGATGGTCATAATGGCAGCAAATGGAGAAATCAGAATAACCTGGAATTGAAATAACCTGTTCCACTATTTTCCCGTTTAACAGCTTCAAGTAGGGAAGTCTGAATGAGGAGGTCAAAGCTACAATCAGAAGTACTGTGCAGCTAAGTGTCTTGGGGTGTCGGGTGTAGTATATGTTAAGGCAATTGAAAAAATGGCAGCCCCTGCAGGGTACGGCAGTTGCACGGCTCCAAAAATCCAAATTGCACTAAGAAATACCAGAGAGCCAGCAAACTGTAATGTTTTCAATATTTATTAGCTTGAAAGACAAATAGCCTTATAACACAAAAAAGGAAACATAAACAGACCGATTTTGGCTATAGAAAATACATATTCTTCATCAGTGTGATAAAAAACAATGATACAATTGCTTTCTTTTATAATTTGACGTGTGAGTGAGTCCTTAACTAATTGGTCAATCACAAATGCTCATTAAGCCCTGGTGGGAATAAAACTCCCAACTTTATAATCCATTTCTTTTCTTTATTATTTAATATTTGGTGCCATCCAACTTTGTTGGTCCTGTTGCTAATAATTTTATCAATCACCATAAACCTGAAAAGTGCATTCCTGTGTCCCAGTGAATGTTTGTGTAGTGCATTGGTAATTTTCTTTGTTCTCATGTTACTGTTGTGTTCCGATATTCTCAGTCTAAGGGGTCGAGAGGTCTGTCCAACATAAAATGCAGAACAGGTGCATGTGGCAAGGTAGACCACCCAATCTGTTCTGCAATTAGCAAAAAATGAGATGTCAAACCTATTGCCAGTATTTTTGCTTGTGAATTGTTTGGATTTCATAACTTTGCCACGTATACAGTGACCACAGGGGACACAGCCTATAAGTAAATTACCCGTTAAGGTAGTTTGTGTTGAATCATCCTTGATCATGAGGACATGTTTATAGTGGCTGAAGTGTGATCCTAAATTTCCACCTCTTCTAAAAGAAAAATATTTCTCCTGAAGAAAATCTGAAAGTTTATTATCCGCTAGAAGAACATTCCAGTGCCTGCGGACACTATTTAGCAACACGTCAGTGTTTCTTCCATATGTGGTAACTAAGCGAATCTTAGATTCATTCACTAGTTTCTTCTCCCTGCATCTCAGAAGCTCTTTCCTATCAAGTGTAGCCACCCAATTCCTAGCATTGTAGATGTTTCCCATTTTATAACCCCTATCCTTAAATCTGATGGTAAGATCCTCCTTATATTGTTCATAAGTGGCATTGTGTGACCATATATGCTTCATCTGCAGGAACTGGGATTTGGGAATGTTCCTACAGATGCGTGGTGGATGGAAGTTGGAGGCATGAATGAGAGAGTTATATTGAGGATATTTGCAGTAAACCTCAGATTCCAAGATATGATCATTATTCCTGGTAATTAGGACATCCAAAAACGTGATCCTGTTGATGTTATAATGAACTGTAAAATGTATGCCCCATTTATTTTCATTGAGGTACCCCACAAATTCCATGAGATATTCTACATCTGATTTCCATACTAGCCAGCAATCATCTAGATATTGTCTCCAGATGTCAATCTCCTCTAAGTAGATATTGTGTGTTGTCATAAATTAGTTGCTTCTCTAAATGGGCCATGAAAAGGTCAGCATAAATAGGGGCAAAAGAAGCCCCCATGACCTGGACCTGCAGCTAACTTTTATTTTGGTAATAGAATACATTCTTAGAACTTGTTCCTGTGGACAACATACTAGACCTGATCATTACCAACATGGGGACTCTATGCTCCACACCAGAAGTATATCCCTCATTGGTAAGATCAGACTATAAATTAATTTCACTGGATGTCCACATCCCGACCCCACCCCCGGCCCAGAAAACCACAGTGAAAAACTTCTCAAAAGCGAACTTCTCACTTCTTAAAACCGAAGTGGAATCCTTCAAGGCCCCAGGGCCAGTGGAAACTACAGCCCAAACTGCAGAATCCTATATAAATGCATTCTACAGACATCTCCAGGAATGCATGGATCATGCTATCCCAAACAAAAACAAGACCCACTCATCCAAAGGCAGGCGTCCAGTCTGGTGGACCCCTGCCATAAATAAACTGTACAACAGAAGGAGGAAGCTACTACATGATAGAGCAAAATCCCTAATAGGGAAGGCATCTCTGATCAGTACTAGCAAAAAATTACGATCCCTCATAAAATCCTCCAAGGCCAGCTTCGAGAGAAAAATTGCACAGGACACCAAAGACCATCATAAAGCTTTTTTCAGTTATGTTGGAAACCTGGGATGCAACTCCCAGACTTGTTCTGAGTTGATTCTAAATGACAAAAAATACACCGAACCCACAGACATCGCCAATATCCTGGCAGACAGGTCCAGTGCAAACTTCTCCACCCCCCCCCCCAAAGAGCAAGTATCTATCCCGGCAGAGGGCTGCCTCCGAAACATCTCAGATGCTCAGGTGAAGGCTGCCCCCTCCAAAGCAAAAAACACTGCTTCCATGGGACCAGATGGCGTCCCAGGTTGCGTCCTACATGAGCTACAAGAGGAACTAATCCCTCAAATAAAACAGCTATACAATCTCAGCCTCACTACAGGATATGTGCCCACAGAATGGCGTACAGCAACAGTGGTCCCACTCCACAAAGGTGGAGCCTCTACGGACCCTGGAAACTATCGCCCTATAAGCCTGACTAGCTTAGTCTGCAAGGCTATGGAGAGGATCATCATGGAGCTCATAAACAAAGACATTGGGGACCTACAGACATTAGATCCTACTCAGTTCGGCTTTGTCAAGGGCAAATCCTGCCTTTTGAACCTGGTTGACTTCTTTGAAACAGTCACCAAAGCCATAGATGAAGGGAAGGTAGTCCACACAGCCTATCTGGACCTTGCAAAGGCATTTGACACAATACCCCACTCGGGCATCATAGATAAGCTATCCAGCTTAAATATAAACCCCTATGTCACAAGATGGGTCGCAAACTGGCTCAAAGACAGAACCCACAGAGTGAGAGTTGCTGGAGCCATGTCAGACTCGAAACCGGTCACAAGTGGTGTCCCACAGGGTTCTGTCCTGGGACCACTTTTGTTCGTTATATACTTTTCCGAGGTACAGGCAAACGTGGGAGGACTATGGCTCACCAAGTTCGCAGACGACTGCAAACTGGGCGCCATAATCAACTCTCCAGCTGACACAGACATCCTTCAAAAAGGTCTCGCAGAGACAGATAACTGGTGCCAGCGCCATGGTTTAAAGCTAAATGCCAAAAAATGTATAGTCATACCCTTTGGCAAAAACAATGTGCCCACAAATTACCACATAGGCGGAAACCCATTAAGTACAGAGAAAGTTATTAGGGACCCAAGTTGATAGCAATCTCTCCTTTGAAAACCACATTGCCAAAGTGGTTAGAAAGACCTTCTACATAGCCCACCTCATCACGAAGGGTTTCACATCTAGATCAAGTGAGGTAATCGTGCCCCTTTATTCATCCCTCATCAGGCCCATCATAGAATACAATGCCTCTTTTGGGATGTACCTTACCCGACACCTGCAGCAATTAGAAAGACCCCAAAAGTATCTCACCAAGAGGATCAAGGGTCTCAAGCAGATGCCATATGCTGCTCGGTTAAAAAAACTCCAGCTCTACTCAGTTGCATACCGCCTACTTCGAGGCGATCTATGCCTGACATACAAAGCTATGTCAAATCCAGAATTAATGGACATGCTCCACCTCAGTAAATCTAAATCCCTTAGAGCCACATGCTCGAGGGACTTGAACCTCAGCACAGAAATAAATAGAACTTGCTGGAGGGACAGGTTCATAACCCAGAGGCTCCCTTCACTCTGGAATAGAATTCCAGTTCATCTGAGGCAGAGCACCTCACTGAATCTCTTCAAGAAGAATCTCGATAAGTGGATGGGGGATCGTAGGTTTGTCCCAGGGATTACTCCCGTGTCACTATTAGACAGAGGCACAGTAAACTAAACCTTAAAAAGGGCACAGTATACTCAAATCAAGGGGTGGCGTAAGCCATACAGAATCAGGCTAGGCTTATAATTGCCCCAGGGCAGATAGCTTAGAATGAATCTTTCGCTTAGTTACCACGTATGGAAGAAACACTTGACGTGTTGCTAAATAGTGTCCGCAGGCACTGGAATATTCTTCTAGCGGATAAACTTTTGTATTTCCTTCAAGAGAGATGTTATTTTTCTTTTAGAAGAGGTAAAAATTTAGGATCACACTTCAGCCACTATAAACATGTCATGACCAAGGATGACTCGACACAAACTACCTTAACGAGTAATTTATTTATGGGCTGTGTCCCCTGTGGTCACTGTACTCATTGTGGCAAAGTTATGAAATCGAAACAATTCACGAGTAAAAATACTGGTAATATGTTTGACGTCTCATTTTTTTACTAATTGCGGTACAGATTGGGTGGTCTAGCTTGCCACATGCACCTGTTCTGCATTTTATGTTGGACAGATCTCTCGACCCCTTAGACTGAGAATATCAGAACACTATAGTGACATGAGAACAAAGAAAATTACCAGTGCACTGCACTATACAAACATTCACTGGGACACAGGAATGTACTTTTCAGGTTTATGGTGATTGATAAAATTATCAAAGTTGGATGGCACCAGATATTAAATAATAAAGAAAAGAAATGGATTATAAAGTTGGGAGGTTTATTCCCACCAGGGCTTAATGAGCATTTGTGGTTGACCAATAAGCCGAGGACTCACTCACTGGTCAAATTAGAAAAGGAAGCAATTGTATCATTGTTTTTTATCACACTGATGAAGGCTATGTACTTTGTATAGCCAAAATCAGTCTGTTTCCTTTTTTGTGTTATAAGACTATTTAGTCTTTCAAGCTTATAAATACTGAAAATGCTACAGTTTGCTGGCACTCTGGTATTTCTTAGTGCAATTTGGATTTTTGGAGCTGCGCAATTGTCATGCCTGCAGGGGCTGCCATTTTTTCAATAGTATTCTCCTTCCCTGCTGTCAGTCTGTGGCATGCTGTGTAGCTGGAACAGCATTACTTTTTTTGGATTTGTGGTGGTCTTATCTATGGCCATTGAGGCTTACCTGGCTTTTTAAACTTTCTTTTCTTGAGTTGGGAATATATTGTGCCATCTGCTTTGGTCCTGAACTATTTGGATAATATTAGTTTATTTGTGGACTGGTTGCCAGTTTATCAGCTCGTTCAGTTCTTTGGATGTTTTTTGTGTACTACATGCGAATGGAAGATTTGGATTTATTGTAAGTACATTGTGACTTCCTTACTGAATGGTCACTTTGTATTTTGGGGTCTGGATTTATTATTTGTGAGATTGACTCTACCGTAGAAGTCACGCACGGGGCCTATGGGACAGCGACATACTCAAAAGTCGATTAACAGGTTTACAGCTTGTTTGGCTCCTCGAGTGCTTCATTTTCAACTATTGGAAGAAGAGACCAGGGTTTATTCTCTATCTATTGGCTGGAAGTGTTTTCTGAACAGTGTCATGCACTAGATACTATTTCTTCTGACCATTTCAGGGTTTGGATGCACTATTCTAAGGAATATTCGGTTACTGAATTATATTGCAAATCAAGCATTGAGGGTAAATTAGGCCCAAGGGATGGATTCATCTCTAACAGCGGTTAACTTTATTAAACCCTACGAGTTGGAGTGGAACTTTTTGGGACACCTTTGGACTTATTATTAATATGACCTACTATAAACCCTAGGGCTTCAGGTTTATTATACATGTTATTTACAGTATTTGATGCTTATGATATATTGGTTGCATGTAGTGGACTGTTGAACATTTCAAATTAAGGATAGGCGTTCTATGGGGTTGTGTAAATGGACAGATTATGCATTTTCTTTTTAGTGCTGAAAATACATTTTATTCATTAGGGGACTAGGCCTTTTGATTCCATTTGGACTAAAACTGTGTGCGTTATATGTATGAACATTTTCAGCCCCCAGACAAACTAAATATTTCCAGCATTATTCCTGTAGCACCAATGTTAACTGTTTTGGACAATTTCATGATTATGAACTGGGACTCTGTTTACTGACTGGATATACAATGTTTTTGTTGAAATTATATATTTTTTCTACAGGAGTAATACATTTTTTCAAAGGATCATAATTGCTACAGTTATTTATTTTATTTATTTATATTTGTTGACCAGGAGTGTCTGACTGGACATAGGTTAATTTTCAGCGGAGGCCCGGGGAGAAAAGCTCCACAGTTAAAATAAACAGACAGTAGTTACATTGGATTACATAGCGATCAACAATTTACATAGCAATTACTTACAACATATTTACAGATGAAGAACATAGTACATCAGTAGACGAGAATCTTTATCTGTGAAGTACATAACAGACATTAACAAATGTTACAAGAAGAAGTTCCTGCTGTATAATAAGTACTGGCTTATGAGTATCTGAGCTTGCTATAATCAAGGTAGTTAGTGGAGTGGAAAGAAAGATAGTGTTTGGATGGGGTGGGTGATATTAGAGTGGGAATTGCAAGGGCATAGCCAGCATGTTTTTAGGTGCGCTTTTAGTAAAGTTTTGAAGTGGGTGCTTGATGGTATGGAGATAATTGTGAGTGGGAGGGAGTTCCATAATTTGGCTATGGTGCAAGAGAATAGTGCTTCACCAGCAGAGTTATTGGCTTTAGTGATCTGCAAGTGATTTTTGTTGCTGGATCTTAGTGGTCTGGTGGTGCGATAGGGTTGGAGTAGATTCTGGAGGGATGGGACATTTAGTGGATGGCTTACTAGTTTGTGGGCGAGTGAGAGTTGATACCATTGAAGGAGGTGAGGGAGTTCAAGCCAGCCCAGTTCAGCCAGTGAGAGAGAGTGGTGACTACGGTAGGATGCCCCTCTGACAAATTTGGCGATTTTGTTATAGCATGTCTCTAGCTTGTTTAGATCGCATTGCCTTAGGTTGGTATATATATTGGAGAGGCATAAAGTAGGGTGGAGATAAGGTGGGAATTTGCTATTGAAATCAACTGGATGTTAATGTATATTTATGAATAATCTTCAGGATAGGGGCAGTCTTTTATTGAAGATGCAATGTATAATGCTGAAAGGGTTTAGCCATGTTTACTGTTTGTATGATGTTTTACAGTGTCTTATTCATTAGTTATTAATTTACATTAGGGGAGACCAATTGTGTTTGAATAGACATTTTTCATCAAACTGAATATCTGGGAAGGGAACATCACACTACAGGTGGTTATCCATACAAATCTTATATTTAGTACACATCCATTATAAGCTAACAGCACATTTTTGCGCACAATTGTTGTCATAATAATCTCCTGTATACGTTGTTGGATTCCATTAGTATTTTGGTAATTTGTAGATATGTACGTAGGTGATTGCTGATTTAATGCCAGTTTGAACAGTATGGTAGTGGGTTACTTTTTTCATTAGAGGAATCATTGGTCGGACCCAATTTATGGTCTCTGGGACATTAGCTTTTCCTTTGGTGTATAACCATATGCTTGTATATGATCACAGCAAGGGCTATTATTGTTCGGGTATATTTGAAGGTAGAAGCCAGTTATGAAGAAATGGACGTAGCACTGTTGTCTAATCCCTATTCACAAATAGACTTTGGTGTTTCAAACAGTCTTGATGGGATTAAGATACTATGTTTATTGATGCAACAACAGGAGCTATTATTGTCCATTTGGAATTCAGATGTTGAATATATGGATAATTTCTAAAGGAACGTAGCATTGCTGTGTATATTTTATATTGAGCGATGGAATTTTTTCCTTTCTGATGAGAGTGCATTACATTGGATATTTGGTGGCTATTGATACCATATCCCAAGGATACTGCTAACTTTTTCTAGAGATCCATTTTGAGCAACCAAATATTATTACAATTTCTCTGGTTCCCATAGTATTGGTGATTACATTTGCAGTTTAATTTTCCCATAATATCTCTCTGTTGTAAGGGGCAGGCAATGGCCAGCGGTCACACATATACAAAAAAAAAAAAAAAATATATATATATATATATATATATATATAAGATTTTTTTGTATTACTAGTGGATCTAACTAGGTTATTACAGGGATTATCATCAGATCAAGATGATCTGGGTATATTTGGTTTGGGTCAACAACCAATCAGAACAATGGATTTGATAATTTACAACCTGACAATACATGTGAAACAATTTTTTAGATTAAACAAAAGCATGAGGTCCTTAAAGACCAACGTGTGGCACTCAAAGCTATTCAAGGCCTAACTAAAGGTATTTCACCAAGGGGCTTTAGGGTACCTATACAACCCCTAGTCAAAAATATTGATACTGAGCTAACAGACCAATGGACCATGGCCCAACAAAAAGCCTTCATGGGCTTTGTGGAAGTATTAGGGGCCCATTATGAATGAACCATTGATAAAGACATCATGGAGGTAACCAAAATGTGTGAAGATATAAAGAGGTTTGAGGGCCAACCCTCTTACATTACATGTCTCAACAAACTCAGCCAGGACCTATTAAATCTAGAACAACAATTTAAGGAAAGAAAGATGGGAAAGTTCCAGAGGGACTTGGCTGATTATGATAGGGGGAACCCATTCATTACTAATAAACATATTAGGTTTGAAAACACCAACAGGAAGGTAGTGAAGCGGAAATGACCTAGGTCAATATTGAAGAGACCCACTTCATCTAGTTACGACACCTCAGGGGATGATGAATCTTCATCAGGTATGGAGCCAGATACACAGCATGCCCCAGAGTCACCCATATCTAAAAGAAGCAACACACAGGTCCCTTTAGGGGCAAACAAAGGAGGGGAGGGAGGAAACACTCCAAAGGTAGACTGTATGGAGGAACTCTTGAAACTAATGATTCAGAAATAACCAATAAGAATAATGTGTTGAATATTTCCTCCACCTTTGTCACAAATGCAGATACAAGTTTTGAATAAAGGGCTCAATTTCATTCCTCTTTTTTTTTTTTGTATCTGAAGATGTTCTTGCACAGGACATCATTTCTTTTTGCAGATTGCTAAATTTAAGGTTACATTTTCAGTCAACATCTATGCCTGATTGTCAGGATGTATTTAACGATCATAAATCCCATTTTACACCACAAATGCATCATAATGTTTATATGTTCCAGACTTCTATTCTCAAAGATTTACACTTTCACTCTACGGAATTCCGAGCTAAATCTAATAATCTCTCAAAGATTGAAATTCAGGCCACATGGGAATTGCAGAGCAACCATGATCTGGTCACACTACCTGCTGACAAAGGTGGGCCGGTGGTAGTTACGGACTGGACACAATATAATATGGAAGTTGGCAGACAACTAAATGATGGGCGATACTATACATACATGCCATTGGACCCAACATTTAGGTAGGTTGAAGAAACAAATAGACCAATTTTTGGTGTCTGCCAGGAATGAGGGAATCATTACCGATACTACTCTTTACCATCTGAAGGTGTCTGATCCAATGAGCCAGTACATCTATTTTCTCCCCAAGATACCCAAGGATCTTTAACTATGAGGTAGGCCCATTGTTTCAGGCAGGGGCTCTATTATCAAGCCACTTTCACAATTCCTTACAAAACATCTACAGCCATTATTGAAATGGGTTCGGTCCCGAATACAGGATACCACAGAATTTCTGCAAGTGATCTCAGAGATGCAGTTGGAACCAAATTGCCTGTTGTGTACTCTAGATGTCTCTGCACTATACACCAACATTCCTCATTGGGCAGGCTTGGAAGCATTGGAATATTGGCTTTTATAAGTCGAAAATGCATCAACCAGGGTTTAATACTTTCTTGATCTCCCTAGCGGAACACGTTCTAACTAAGAACATATTCTATTACCAAAATAAATGTTATCTGCAGGTCCAGGGCATGGGGGCTTCTTTTGCCCCTATTTATGCTGACCTTTTCATGGCCCATTTAGAGGAACAACTAATTTATGACCGCACAATATCTACTTAGAGGAGATTGACATCTGGAGATGATATCTAGATGATTCCTGGCTAGTATGGAGAGCAGATGTAGAATACCTCATGGAATTTGTGGAGCACCTCAACGAAAATAAATGGGGCATACATTTTACAGTTAATTATAACATCAATAGGATCACGTTTTTGGATGTCCATTACCAGGAATAATGATCATAGCTTGAAATCTGAGGTTTACCACAAATATCCTCAATATAGCTCTCCTTCATGCCTCCTGCTTCCATCCACCACACATCTGCAGGAACATTCCCAAATTCCAGTTCCTGTGGATGAAGCGTATATGTTCACACAATGCCACTTATGAACAATATATGGAGGATCTTACCATCAGATTTAAGGATAGGGGTTATAAAATGGTAAACATCTACACTGCCAGGAATTGGGTGGCTACACTTGATAGGAAAGAGCTTCTGAGATACAGGGAGAAGAAACCAGTGAATGAATCTAAGATTTGGTTAGTTACCATGTATGGAAGAAACACTGACGTGTTGCTAAATAATGTCCGCAGGCACTGGAATATTCTTCTAGCAGATAATAAACTTTTTGGATTTCCTTCAGGAGAGATGTTATTTTTCTTTTAGAAGAGGCTGAAATTTAGGATCACACTTCAGCCAGTATAAACATGCCCTCATGACCAAGGATGACTCGACACAATCTACCTTAATGGGTAATTTACTTGTGGGCTGTGTCCCCTGTGGTCACTGTTCTCACTGTGGCAAAGTTATGAAATCCAAACAATTCACGAGCAAAAATACTGGCAATATGTTTGACATCTCATTTTTTAGTAATTGCAGGACAGATTGGGTGGTCTACCTTGCCACATGCACTTGTTCATTTTATGTTGGACAGACCTCTCAACCCCTTAGACTGAGAATATCGCAACACTATAGTGACTCGAGAACAAAGAAAATTACCAGTGCACTATACAAACATTCACTGGGACACAGGAAAGCACTTTTCAGGTTTATGGTGATTGATAAAATTACTGGCAACAGGACCAACAAAGTTGGATGGCACCAAATATTAAATAATAAAGAAATGGATTATAAAGTTGGGAGATTTATTCCCACCAGGGCTTAATGAGCATTTGTGTTTGACAAATTAGCTGAGGATTCACTCACATGTCAAATTATGAAAGGAATTAATTGCATCATTGTTTTTTATCACACTGATGAAGGCTTATGTACTTTGTACAGCCAAAACTGGTCTGTTTCCATTTTTATGTTATAAGGCTATTTAGCCTTTCAGGCTAATAAGTATTGAAAATGCTACAGTTTGGTGGCTCTGGTATTTCTTAGTATGTTAAGACAATGCCAAAGAAACTAAAGAGTAAGGTACACAAAACAGTGGTGTGACCAGTACAGAAACCTGGACAATAATGGCAGAGCAGCTGAGGAAGCTAGAGGTGATGAAGTACCACCTGAGATGGGTGGTAAGATGCACACTGCACTGTGAGACAGACAAAGAAGTGAGGACATCAGAGCCAGAAGACCAAGTAGCTCTGCTTATGAAGAAAGTTAAAGTGAACCATTACAGCTGTTTGGGCACATGTACGAAAAGCAGAAGACAATGTAGTGAAGATGATTTGGAGCAGACAGGAATAAGACAAGAGGAAACCAGGACATCCAGCAATCAGGCGGATGGATTGTGTGAAAGACCTGTGACAGTCTGGCATGACTGAAGAAGGTGGGAGAGTGCACTGAATCAAGAGAGATGACAGTAATTGATGTGACACCCCAACTCATGTAGAAAATCCGAAAAAGGGGAGGGTTCATATTAACTCTCTACCCTTTTTGCCCACTCCTGCTGTAAAACAGAAGTCATTTTCAGATGTGCCACCCCACCAGTGAAGAGCAGCAGCTGAAATATCCAAGCTGTTGTCAGACTGAGTCATCCAAGAAGTCCCACCAGACCAAACAGGATCAAAGATCTACTCAAGATCCTTTTTAGTACCAAAGAGAAACAAGGACTTCCAACCCATTCTGTGTCTAAGCAACTTGAACCTCCATGCCAAACGGACCAAATTCCAGATAGTTACAGTTCAGTCTATCCTTCCTCTTCTCAGGAAGGATAACTGGATGTGCTCTGTGGATCTCAGACACCTGCTACCACCTCAAGGTAATGAGGCAGTCTAGGAGATTCACGCTTTTCAGGATGGGAGTTGGTCATTTTCAGTTTTGTGCTGTGCCGTTTGGTCTCACCGCAGCTCCCTGGGTGTTCAAATGTATAGCAGTGGTGACAGTCTGGCTCGAGCTGCATATTTGTCAGGTCTTCCCATACCTGAAAAATTTGCTCCTCACAGAGATCTCAAGACTACCATCGTTGATCCAATCCGGGGACTTTTTGCTCCATTCAATTCAATCCATAGACCTCCACTCATGTTGACAGACTCCTAGTAACTAGTTTGAATTGCAAACAAGTGTCAGCTTCTCTAGTTCTAGCTCTTCAAATTTCCCCTGCCTTCACTTCTGCTGATGTCTCCTGTGCCTTATGATCACAGCCATTCCCTTAGTATTATTGACCAGATTTCAGATGAGGGTACTACAGTGGACTTTGTCCATTTAGTGGTCATTATAATATATCCAATGGAGTTTCCCATTCACCTGACAGATTTGTTGACACCACATTGCCTGGTGTCTGATGTCCAAACATGTAACAAGTTGCCCCTTTGTACTTCCTTATCCAAAGGCAACAGTCCCCACAGATGTTTCCTTCTTTGGGTGGGGTGGCATTTCACTGAGAAGGTGGTCCAAGGTAACTGGTCGCCATCAGAAATCCATTTTCACATCACTGTCTTAGAGATGAGAGCTGTCTTCCTTGCATTGCAAGCTCTTCAGGATTTTCTCAAGGGGAGTGATAGCTATCCAAACAGACATGTCCATGGTCTGGTATTTAAGCAAGCAAGGAGGAACCCGATCCTCCTGGTCTGTCAAGAAGCAATGAGGGTGTGGCAATAGATGATGTCTTTGCAACTTTCTTTAAGCAACACATTCTCAGGAGACCCAACATTCTATGGGACAGTCTAAGCAGGAGTATGTTAATATTTCATGAGTGGTCTCACATTCCTTCTGTGACAGCACATATCCTTGTCCATTGCAGCCAGTCTTACTGCAACCCATTTGCTATCCCATAAACACAAAGTGCAGCAGCTATTTTGCCTTGGTCCTTCCTCAGGGACAGTCACTAAGTGATGCTTTTCTGTGTGTGGCCTCCTGGGTTTCTATCTTCCTTTCCCCTACACCTGTGATCACCAAGTTCCTACAGAAAGCTGCCCATTGCATAGTAATGGTGATTTTCATTGCCACTTTCTGTCAGTATATTTGGTTCCCCTTCCTGTGGCATCACCTGAAACACATTGAGTTCTGGATGTGAGTCCGGATCTAATTACTCATCCATCAGGCCAGACTCTCCCAAACCTGAACTCCCTCAAATTGACCTAGTTTTCTACAATTCTAATGATGGCCAGAGATCCCAAGTGAAATAAAAAATAAAATAAAGTATTGGTGTGGCCAGTTTTGGATCTAAGGACTTCACAGGTTGAGATTGACAGAAGAAGACAACACCGATCTAGTGTTACAGTAAGTACATAATGTATTGTCACAGGAAAGAATCTCTTCCATAATTTTTCTTTCTTTTTTTATTTTTCAACAAACATCTTTATTAAATTATCACATACAACATAGGCAATCTTACATTTATACAAATGAAAAACAAAATGACACCTCTTTAGTTGCAAACATTATACATCACAGACACTATTGAAACAACTGTAGTTGCAAACATTATACATCACTTAAAATCTATCCAGTCATTGTCAGTTGAGCATTGTTTGGCTCATTTAAATCCTGCCTGTTAAACCTCATTCTTTCTCTGCATATATTGTTCCTACAATTCTCATTTTTTTTTCCTATGTAGTTTGCCCCCCCCTTTTCCTAAAGATTCCAATTCCATTTTTTTAATCTCTGTTACTATATTCACTACTTCTAGTAAAATTGGTCTAGACATTGATTTCCGTTTTCTAGTAATTGCTTTTTTTGGCAGTCACCATAATTAGACTTGGCAAGGCTTTACATTGTCTTGGCATTTCTGATTCCGTATCATAGCTAAAAAAAAAATATAATTTCCCCAGTCAATCCAATCTGCTCGCCCAGCATCTCTAACAGAGCTGTCCGCAGGGAATCCCTAAAGTCTGCCAGCTCATTACACACTCAAAAAATATGCCTCCAATATTTGCTAACGACTTGAGGAAAAATTCTTTGGAGTCTACTTGAGGTTATAAAAGTACCTTTGTAAACACTTCCAGGCAAAGGTCATGAATCTTCCAGACTTTGTTGCATATTTGGGAGATGTACATATATCCCCCTATTGTCTCTATGTGAATTGCTTATCTAGTCTCTCACTTCCCAATTCCCAATGCTGTCTAAGCTCGTCTGATTGATTCTTATAATTGTCATGCAGTATTGTACATGCTTTACTAATTCCTTTTGTAACTGCTGCTTCTATTCTAGATTCTGTTAAAAACTGTACCAGTCCTGGTCTTTCATTTAGGACCCCCTACTTCTTTCTCTTTGCCTATACTCTGATATGAATCCTGATAGGGAAGGCACTCTCTAACCTGCAGTCCAAATAAATTCTAGGCCTCTTCCCATTCTATTACCTTTCCCTTTCTAGTTATTTGCTCCCGATACATTGGTTCCTTTGCCAGTTTTCTGCAATAAATTCCAGCCATCTCTTGCCTGTTATTTGCATCCCTAACCACAGTCATCCCTATCAGCAGAATATCTTCTCCATTCTTGTGCTGGTTTAGTTCTTAGAATACACCCTGCTGTGTTATGAATATAATACTCTATGTTTTTTGTTGTTCTCCTTAAGAGTCTGCATCCAAAATCCCAGTCTCTCCTTATTTCTGGAGTTCCCCCCTGTATCATCATCATTCCTTTCTACTTTGAATTATAGTTTCCTGCTTTTGCTGTGTATAAGAGCCTTAATTGTGTTGCTCTAAAACACTAACTCAAATATAGATAATCCTAGTCTGCCTTGTTCTATTGGATATTGGAAGTATCATTTTATCCCACTTGATCCTTGCTGTCTTCCCTTCTCAGGTAAAATCCTTCAATTCATTTTTAATTGCTATCCACAGCTTCTCCTCTGGTTAATAAAAAATATGCCTGACCTATGTATAAGACTAAAGGGACTAAAATATTTTAATGGTTTGTATCTTAGTATCCCTATCCATATAACAAAGCTTCCAGTTTCTTAAATTTTGTATTATTTTCTGTTTAGTCTCTTCCCACATACCATTAGCTGTCATAACAGAGTAATTTCTAATCCATACTCCTAAATACTTCATTTTATCATGTCCCCATAAATATGGATATTGTTGGACCAATTCGTGTGTGGGTACATAATTTATCGCTTTTGCCTTTGTTTTAGCTTCATTAGTTTTGTATCCCGAGAAGATTTAAAACTGTCTTAAAATGTTCCACAACACTGTAATGTCCCTTTCTGGTTTTATGTATAAAATATTATCATTTGCAAATAGACAGCTTTTCCTGACTACCATACCAATTATATCCTTGAATTTCTGAGTCCCTTATTTTCTTTGCCAGTGGTTCTAAATATAATGCAAACAAAGGGAAAAGTGGACAACCCTGCCTGGTTCCTCTACTCAAGCAGAAGTCATCAGAAAAGACCCCATCCACTTTAAGTTTCACCTCCGATCCCTCATATATACTTCTAATCAACCTTATAACTGTATCAGCGAATGGAAATAAAAGTGGTATTTTCTTACATTATGCTTCCCTTTGTATCATAAATGTTCTGTAAGTATTGTCAAATGTTTGCCTCCCCTCCACAAGACCACAATGATCCATATCTATCAATTTTGGTATCATTTTTCCCATTCATTTAGCCATTATAGACATAAACACTTTGATTATGGTTTTAGTATTGAAATGGGCTTATATGAAGCTGGATCCAATGGCTCTCTTTACTATCTTTAGGTATTACCATTACCACCACCACCTTCCACGATGCTGGTACTTTTCCTCTTAAAATACTATTAAACAAACCTTCCAGATCTTTCAGTTTTTTTCCTCTCCTAGCTTTCCAACTTCCACAGAAATACCATCTATTCCTGGGGACTTTCCTGTAGATTGGTTATACATAGCCATTTTTATCTTGTTTCTTCCTATCCTGTTAGTAATTGAGCCTTATCTACCTCTAACCTTGACATATTTAATTCTTCCATAAACATTTCCATTTTTACCTTTTCTTGATTTCCATATTTCCCTGTTTTATGTAAACTTTCAATACTTCTACAGGATCTGGTTATCTTCCTTGTTATAGACACCCTAAGCTTGGTGACAGCCCTTTCCACCTTCTGTTGCCTGTGTCATTGTGCTAAAAGTGTTTGTGCTTTAGAATTATCAAAACACAGTTGCTTAACAGCAATCTTTCTAAATTTGTGCATATTATTGAGGTAATCCCTTATGCCATGGTGGTGCAGCGGTAGCGTTGTTGCCTCACAGCAAGAGGTTCTCCCGTTCGATTCTCGGCTGGAGTGCGGGGAGTGCCTTCTGTGCGGAGTCTGCATGTCCTCCCTGTGGTTGGGTGGCGTTCGAAAGACATGCGTAAGTGGGCGTGCCCACGTTGAATGTTGGACGTTGAGCTGGCACCTCGGCGTTCGTGAAAATCTACTGCCAATCATTAGCGGACCGGAGTTCCGCTGTGGCAACCCCTAAAAAAGCTGAAAGACAAACGACATTGAAGTAATCCCTTATTTTCTGTTTAGCATTCTGCAATTGCTCATTTTCCTGTTCTGAGATTCCCCCTATTTTGTGATACTTTTTAACATTTGTCAGTCTCTCTAAATAATTGGTTACTTCTTAACCACATCTCCCTTTCTTTTATCTCCGCAATAGCTTTAAAATCCACTTTAATTGTATCCCACTCCCTAGCTATATTTTCAGAAAAAAATTCCATCTTCTTTAGTTGCTCCTGAATTCATTCCAAAACCCATTCCATAAATTCCTCTCTCTTCAACCGATGGGTGGGAAAGCGCCAGTCTCTCATTTTTATTTGTTATTGGTACATGATCTGAAATAGTTATTGGATACATTTCAAGTCCTTCAATTAAATGCACATGTTCTTGTGAAATGTAAAATCTATCTAGCCTACCCCAGTTTTTGTATCTTGGTGAATAATACATAAATTCACTATGAACTCCTACTACAGAATTCACATCTTCCATACCAAACATTTTCATAAAGTTCTTCAAAAATCTACCCTCCTTTGTTATATTTTCCCTTCTAGGCCTCCCAGTCAAATCTTCACTATTTCAAACCAAATTCTATTCTCCACCTATAAGCAATATTCCTTACTGAAAGCTGACTATTTTGTTAAACTCCACTATAGCAATTTTAGGTGGAATGTAAATGCCTGCCAGTGTAATCCTCCTCCCTAACCAGTAGCCCCTTAGTACTATGCATCTTCCATTATCTTTTTTCCCCTCTTCTATCGCTATTGGAGCTTCTCTTGTAATTAATGTATTTTTCTTTTCCTTTGCCCCAGATATTCCACTGAATAACCACCCTGAAAACCTTTCTTTATCAAATTCGCATGTTCAGGTCTTTCCAGGTGCGTCTCCTGTAGCATAGCTGTTTGCACTCTACAGTTTTTAATATAGTTCACTACTTTCTTATTTATCTGAGGCCATTCAAATTGAAAGACATTGCAGAAAACATCATTTTCTTGTATAGTTATTACCAACTTTTATGTATAACTCCCTTTTTGTTAAATTTCTAGTTCCGAGTCTTATGTTACATGCATACACAGTTTGGCAGGTTGGTCTAACCTCTTCCATAGTTTCTGAGGTCTCTTGCCTACTTCAGCAAGCTTAGCCACAATCTGCTCATGTCCTCCAAATAATTTGGTCTAATGGTCTCGTCAATGCATATGGTTCCCAATGCCAGACTCCACATGAGGATTTTACAGTGGAAATATTCCTGTCAACCACTGTACTACAGGATCAGGTTATTGTCTTAGGTTGTGTGGATTCATCCACATGTTTTTCAAGTGGGTCATCTTTCAGCAAACCAGTACCACTTGCAATGATTACCATTGATGTGTCTGCACTTGGATGGGGAGGATGCACTTCTCAGACAAGATGATACATAGTTTATGATCAACAGTGGAGACCTGTCTGCACATAAACATACTTGAGATGAGAGCAGTTCTAGTACTGCAGACATTTCAGGACAAGTACACTCAAGGTGCATTTGTTATACAGTTGGACAATATGGTGGTTGTATATAAGCAAGTAAGGAGGAACTCGATCTTCTCCACTGTGCAGAGAAATAATGAATGCATGGAAATGGATGTTAACCTTGCATCCCTTTTTTGAAAATGCACATACTCGGGTCTGCCAACATAATTTTAGACAAATGGAGTAGACACACACTGCTTACCCCATGAATGGACTTTCATCTGCAGAGTAACATTTAACATATTCAAGATGTGGAAGAGATCTTGCTGCAGTCTTTTTGCTTTGCCTTTTGACACCAAATGCCCTTCAGCAAAGTTCCCCAAGAATGGCAGAAACCCAGAGATGCATTCTGACGTGACTGGCCACCTGGTCTCCTCTGTTTCTACCCTACTCTTTCCCATTTACCAGTACTGTTACAGAAAGCCAATACTTGCAAGGCTCAGTCATTCTTATAGCATCCTTCTGGCCCTGCTGTACTTTGTTCCCCTTGCTGTGGCCTCACTTGAAGAAAAAACCTTCAGCAGAGCTGGACTCTGAGAAGCCACTTGTCCAGGCGTCCTCCTCAAGATATTCAGTTTGTCCTGCTAAACAGTTCGTTTTTCCAGTTTCAGTAATAGCCAGGATCTTTCAGTTTCCTCCAGTCACTGTTGAGCTAATTGAAGTATCTCAGAAGACCTCAACTAGAAGGATTTGTAAGGGTAAATGGAAAAAAATTCTCTTAAGTGGACTTCAGAGAAAAGCATGTTGCCTATTTGAAGCTATTTACGTCTCAGAGTACACTTGGCAGATATTTCCAGCTGTCATGATAATTTTCCAACATACTCACTAGCTACACACTGTTCATGCAGGGCCTTCATCAAAGGGATTTTTTATTCCAGACCTCCACTAGTCAAACAAGCTGTAGCTTAGGACTTTAATTCTGTGCCCAAGAACCAAACTAGACCTCCTTTTGATTTGGCAGTTTTTTACTGATCTCAAATAATCATGGAAAATAGCCCTGTTGATAGTTCTTACCTCGACAAGAAGAGTTTCTAAGATTCAGACCGTCTTTTTATTTATTTTTATTTATTCATTTTTTTTTTTAATTTATTTAACATTTCTTAACCGGGAAAGTCCGACTTGGAACAAAGCCAATTTTCAGTGGAGGCCCGAGGAGAAATGCTCCAGATGCATGTCTTTGTAACGTGGGAGGAAACCGGAGCACCCGGAGGAAACCCACACGAACGCAGAGAGGACATGCAGACTCCACACAGAAGGCACCCCAGACAAGAATCGAACCAGAGAACCTCACTGTGAGGCGACAACGCTACCACTGCGTTGTCCTTTTTAGCACTCCTATGTCATTTTTCTTCAGGATTGCATATCTCTTAGGACAAAATTATCCTTTATGCCTAAAATAGCTACCCAAAGTAATCTAGATCAGTGCTCAAGTTACAATTTACTTCTGAAATACTCTAACAAAAGGGAGTACTTGTTACATTGTCTGGATGTTTACAAAGTGTTATTTCGACCAAAGGCTTTTAGGAAAGCCAAACAATTTTGCCATTGTTCTTCGCTACCTAGACTTGGCCAGAAAAGAAGTAATATTACATTGGCAAAATGGATTTCAAATTGCATTTTGTTCTGTTATACAACAGCCATCGGGCAACTTTCTGTCCCACCAAAGGCTCACTGTCTTAGGGCTAAAGCTACATTCTTTCCTTTCCTACATGACCTTCTGCTTGAGAAATACCATCTGCTTGGTCTTCTCTGCATAGCTTTGCAGTTTCAACTGTTTCTAGAACAAGAGCACCATTCTTAGAGGATTGTTGGGCCAGACCACCCTTGTTCGCCAAGTATTCAATCCCACTGTTCCAGTGTCTAGACAGGATCTGAGAAATGCATTAGTTATGTACTTAACCAGAATGTTAAGATTTCTCTGGTCTCTGTTCAGGCATTGGATCAACCCGCCCACCTTCCCCCACCAAATTGTCACTTGTGAGTTGAACCATCATTTAAATTCCTTTCTTTCTTTCTATGGTTTCTCTTGGCCATAAGCTTAATTTTGGCATTCTTGATCTGGGGAAGGCAGCAGAAGCAGGGGTCATGGGGTAGTGAGGAGTTTGAAATTTAACTTGTGATCCAGTTTTTTTTTCCATCTGGATTCAGCCTGTGGGTTATCATATCTGACTTGTATCCAATGCTGGATGATTCTCAAGACTTCAGCACAGTAAGCTCTGCCTCTTCTACCCGTAACACCCCACATTGCTAAAACTTCCCCAGATCTAGTTTGTTGTCATTCTGGACTGCAGCTTGGTCATTTATTGCTTCCCATATCTTGTTTGGATAGGGATTTTGCTCCTGTACCTGTTTTTCTTTTTTTCTAGTGTTAGTATAATGTGTATTTGTTGTTAGTGATAGGTTTGGAGTTTTTAGTGTAGAGTTGTTAGCTGTTAGTGTTATGTACGTTAGTTATTTGTTTTCCTGCCTTCTGGACTTGTTCTTGATAGTGGTTTTGTGTGTGTGTTAGTATGGATAGAGGCTTTAAAAATGTGTGTCTTGCAG
This sequence comes from Protopterus annectens, assembly GCF_019279795.1. NCBI lineage: Eukaryota > Metazoa > Chordata > Ceratodontiformes > Protopteridae > Protopterus > Protopterus annectens. The sequence continues at coordinate 1,456,451,019 of NC_056733.1, forward strand.
TCATAAGCTTTCCTCCCAGGATGTTCATGACCACTGTGTTTACTGTCTTGGGGCTACTCATCTGGCGTCCCCTTGTGTGGTTTACAAGGGCTTCAGCTCTCCAGTGGTCGAGAAGGTGAAGTTCATCCTAAAGGATCTTCTTCCCTTAGGGTATTCTTCCTCTGCTTCCTCCAGTAGATGTGATAAGGCAAGTCACAAGCATGCTGAAGATCTGAAACCCTCTAAGGTAGACTAAGTGGTCAGATCCAGCTGTTGCTCCTACTCAGCTGGATCCAAAAGTCCCAAGACCTTTGGATCTTCAGCTCTATTAATTCTAACACATCAGAGTTGATCACCTTTGAGGTTGGCATCTTGCAGCCGATCTCCGTTGGCTTCACTGCATCAGAGCAGATTTCCTTCAGTTGCTCTGCCTTGGAGTCATTCCATATTAGCTTCAGTCTCTGGTAAGGCACCTTTCCCAACCATCAGTATTCCAAGCCCTTTTTTGACTGGGTGGGTTTCTTCAGGAATGACTTTTTCCTCCTTTTTGCCCTCAGCACCAAGGGAGTTCTCTCCTAAGTCTACGTCTTCACCACCTCAGATCCAAGCTTCCATGACCTGGACCATAAGGCTGGAGCCATTGCCTCATCAGTAGCCATCCAATGCCCCATCGGCAGCCTCATCTCTCAGATCATCCCAGCCTGTGGGAACTCTTAAAGCATTGGAATTGGAGTAGCTGATGCAGTCCTTTTTACAGGCTTAGGCTTCATCTCTTTGGATCTGGGCCCTCACCCCAGTGCTTTGGTTCCTGTCACTTGTTTTCCTCCCCAGGCACTTTGGATCGGGGCCCTCACCCCAGTGCTTCAGTTCCTGTTGCTTGTTTTCCTCCCCAGGTGCTTTGGATCAGAACTCTCTAAAACCAGTCTTCCATTCTTTAGGACTGGAGCTAATGACATGACCGATATCAAGTCTAGTCCTGACCTTGATTTTCTCAACTCCGCTGGATGAGCCCTGGATCTGACAGGTTAAGGCAAGAGTGTGCGGGTCAGATTCGATGATTCCTGTTCTGAGATTGTCCTTCCCACTCAGGTCTTCTGCCTTTGATAAGTCTGCAGTCTTTGCGTTGGGGCAGAGTGGAATGGATCTGGATTCCAGAGTGTCCTAGGGCATCTGGGTCAGGATGGCCTGCCTCTGTGTTTGATGTTTAGAAGATGTTCTCCTGTCAGGAGAGGGAAAGGTCTAGCATGACCACTGTCCCTCTTTTGCATCTGTGCCTGCTCCTCAGCAAGCTTTGGGGCAGCCTCCTCCAGGTTTATCTATAAACTGCCTTCCCAGTAGGACCCTCAGCCTCTTCTGTATCCCCTTCTGGTTCTCCAGAAAGAGTTTGTGTAAGAGGAAGCACCCGAACACACCCAAGGAGTCCTTCACTGAGGACATTGACCTTGAGGAAGGAGAAGGGTCATCAAATCTCCAAGCAACTGCCAGTAAAAAGGACATTTCTGATGAGGGCTCTTCAGTCCATCTGCCAATAGAATCTTGAGCATCAGACCTCTTATGGAAATGCTGTTAACATCTCAGCCACCTTTGTATTGAAGGCATTGAATTATTTGGCTGACTTGACCAGGTTTCAGTGGGGCATTGTGTTAGAGTTTCAAGAGCACTAAAAAGACAGCAGTTACTTTTGAGCTCTCAGAAAGTTTTTGAGACTCGGCTATCCACCCTTCAATCTATTTCCAACATTTCCATGTGTCTGCTTTCCAATGCACGTGATATGTCACGGTCGGCTGACGCATCATTATGAGTTGCCATGCCTGGATGAGACTGTGTCATTTTGCATACTGCTTTAAGTCATCCTTTAGCACTCATTTTGACAGCTCATCTTTGTTTAGGCTTAAGTTTAGACACTAACCTGGAGAGAGCAAGATGGAATGATACTGTCTGCCACTGAAGTTCATTTTTCTACCCAATTTTCTTTTTATATGAACCAGAAGAGAGGGGAATGCATTTTCTTCAGAGAATCTCAGCAGTCCTTTCAAGAGGCTCCATCTGAAGGTCTGTGGGGGATGCCACAGTGGACATCTCCATTGAGGCAGAGTGGTCTGATGAACCAGGGCTTCCATGGAGGTTTCTCTGAGGCCCTTTCAGTGACCATGAAGGGTTGGCCAGCTGCCCCACTCTTGAGGCAGTCAAGGGTCAGTTGGCTGTGCACCTGAAAGACAGAATCGTGTGGAACTGTTAATGATTTATTTAATTTTAATGAATGGGAGCAGAAACCATGTTCTTTATTTGGAACAGTTTCATCTCCAAGTCCTGGAAATGGACAAACCATTCAGATGAATATTGAACTTTTGGAGAAAATGCTATTTGAAGTGAGGAGTTTATAGCTTGACAATTTTTTTTTTAGGAATGTGTACGTAATGGGAGGGTCCTTAAAATATTCAGGTACACTAAGTTTTCAAATGGGATAGAACAAGATGTTGAACTTTATAATGAACTAGTGACTCTCTCTAATAGAGAAAGACTCGAGTTGTTGGGTGTTATGATTAAACACAGTGAACGTGTAATAACAGATTTTAAGGGAATAGTTTAAATGATTTTATATGACAGGATTTGTTGTTTTCTAGGTATAAACTTAAAAATGATGGGATTTTTTACAATATTGACGGGCAAGTAGATAAAATTAAAGAGAGGAAGGAAAAGAAGTTAGAAATGGACAAGTGGGATTATCATAATCAGGTTGCTTACAGACCATCTAATTTTAAACCTTGTGGGTTTTCTAAAACGAGCTTTCAAGTTAAAATGGGGTTGATATATATTTCAACTTCTAAGGTGGCACCTTTTGATCAACCAGCATCCTCAGATATTAGTGATCCTACTCAAGGTTGGAACTCAGAACAATCTGGTAGTCAATATTTAGGATATACACCTGACCCTTTAGAATATCCTTGCAGGAGGTCCAAAAGATTGGAGGGCTGGACCAACCACAATGTGAGAGAACCATGGCAGCAAGTTCCCTGGAGTCAGACTGACAGATACATAAATCCAACATCAAAACAATCTGGGCAAGGGGAGGTGGTAAAATAAATGAAGCAAATCAATTAACTGTTGCAAATGCTGATAAGGTCACCATATATCGGAGTATGGTGGGATTTTATCATTCAAAGATTTAAAAAATTTTAATTATAGCTCCTTGAAAATTGATCCATGTCATTTTAACTTTTTAAAAAAGATTTACTTTTATTCCTTGTAAACATATTAATTTGGTAGATATTTTAATGGAACTTAAGACTTTTTCAAGGAAGTTGAATTTAATAGCTCAATTTGAAGGCCATCTTATAGGTGTTTTGGATACGTTTAAGAAGAATAGTATTTATAACCCCCAGTAAATCATTTAGTCCAAGCCTTCAAAAAGGTCTGTGAGGTGGACTTTTGCAAATAACTTTTCAACTCCTTATATTAGAGAGATTCATATTCTTGATAAGGACATATGTTTGATATACTACAAAATGTTAATACCCACAATATAGTGCCATAGAATGAAATCAACATTACCTGCAAGAAGATTGATTTATTTCTGGATGACTGTCTTTTACAAGGGATTATTTCTAGTTACCTATACAAGTTTTTTATTCAACAAATCCTTTTTCATACCTTTGCTTTTTGGTATTCCCAAGATTCAAAAATATATTTATAAACCTTCTTTGAGGCATATGGTATATGCACAAGCTTCTAAAGCCTACCCATTGGGGTGTACTTTGACAAATTGTTGAAACCCTTTTTTCAGCAAGTTACCCATATTCTAAAAGATTCAAGGGACTTTCTAAGATGGATCACGTAAGAATTGTGGAATGATGGGTTTTATTTTCTTACTATAGATGTGGTTGATTTATTCACATGTATTCCAAGGATGAAGGTTTGGATATATTCAGGGATGCCTTGATTGCTGCTAAATTTTTTGAGAATTATGAGATTTCTTTGGTGATGAACCTGATGGATTTGGTATTGACCATTACTTTTATTTATTTTTTTGAAGGTGAAACCTATAAGCAGAATAAGCGTGCATCTATGGGAGTATGGTGCCTCATGCTATGCCAACCTTATGTGGTCCTGGGAAGTTAAATATTTGCTCCATTCAATATTTTATTGTATTGCACACTGAAGTTAAGATTTGTAGACAATATATATTTTTTTATTTCAAATGATCCCATAGAAGAAATTCAAGAATTTGATTATATCAATCATAGTACTACATATTTAAAATGTACCCATTCTTATTATTATGATCATATTGATTATTTGGATACCATTTATAAGTGCAAAAGGGGGGGGGGTGAGTCTTGTATTAACAGGAAACCAACCTTTCCAATGCATATTTGCACTTCTAACAGTTTTCAACCCCTTCATTGTAAGAGAAATCTAGTAAAAGACCAGTTTGTTAGAATAACCAGAATGATGTTAAATAGATTTGTTCAAGAGGCCATTATCCTAGAGAGGGATTGTCCACAAACATTAAGAGGTTGTTAAAGGTTGGGGAATTAAATGTAAACCCCTATTAGGCAAGGTCTTCATTAACAAACAGCAAATGACAATGAATTAAATCATTTTAAATCTACATATCAAAGTAATTTTGAGAGAGCTTTTGTCTTATCTCATAGTATGGGTATGGAGAAGGTTAAAGTCAGGACAAACTGGACAATTTTTAGAGTTAATGAATCCCTTTACACAATATTTGGGGACTCACTGTGTTTTGTATATAAAACCTTAGCCAGCTTTAAGGAAATTTTGGAGACCTGGGAAGCGGGGTAGTCATTCGGGAAGCCTTCCAAAAAGAATGGTAGCAAGAAATTAGGTATGTGTGGACAATGAATATATTTTGGAAGACAATGAGTTAAACAGTATAAACAAACAGAAATTAGTTCTTGCGCATGGAAACTGCAATAGTACTGGTTTACTTTATATAGAGAAAAGTGTATCTTGTCCTGCATTCTATATTGGTAAAACTAAGAGATTGTTTAAAAAATGAATTTATGAACATTGCCATGACATACAAAAATATAATCTCAACAGTCTCTCATATAAGCACTCTACTACTTGTAATCAGTTTAGGAATTTTAACTTTGGAATTATAGAAATTATCCCACAAATCTCAGATGGGGTGCTTGAACAACCAAAATTAAGTATAGGAAGTTAGATTATCAGCTCCAACTGAATGCTGCTGCTTCCCCAGTATTAATTACATGATTTCAATCTCCCCTATTTTGAAGTTAAGGGCAACAAAGTTATAATATAAATATATAACAGCAGCACAATGTTGTATTATTATAGTGGACTTGTTACATTAGGAAACATTTTGATACGTGTTTGTGACACCTTTACTATCATTTTATTTCATACATTTTTAACATTTTTATAGGTCATATTTATTGATAGGAAGTTAATATTAATTTATATAAATGTATCTGTCTTTTAACTTGTATTTTTTTATAATTAATCTTTTGGTAATATGTTTTTATTGATTCAGCATCCATTCCAGTTATTACATATGTACCGCTTTGTCTATGCCTGTTTAATTACTATTAACATGTGATTGGTTTATTTTGGCCCCGACCCCATGTACAAAAATAGGAAAAAAGGGGTTATGGATGGTCACTAATTCATTTAAATATTTGTATTAATTAGCTGTTTTTCTTCTGACGAAGTCCTGTTTGAAGTGAGGATGAAAGTGCATGGATTTATAATTATAAAGTGCCCAACTCTTTGTTTATTTTACATTTAGGTCGTTTCATTAAAGTTTGCTTTTTTGATAAAGTATTTACAAGAGTGTGGATTTCTTCCTGCATGGCTGGTCTGTGATCCCATTTTGGCATCCCTTTGTGGTTCTTAAGACCTTTCAGTGACCATGAAGGGTTGCCCAGCTTCCATGCTCTGGAGGCAGCTGGGGGTGATTTGGCTGTATACTTGAAAGCTTTGAGAGAACATTGTCTCAGATGTATGGGTGTTAAGTCATATCTAGAGACTACTCAGTTCCATTTTTTAGCAATCCCCTGTCTTAACTCAAGCAATTGAATCAATTTGTGAAGCAGACCAGGTGCCAGATGGTCACGATGCAGTCCATCTTACCTCTCTTGAGGAAGGATGACTGGAAGTGCTCAATCAGTTTCATGGACACCTACCACCATATAAGTATTGAGAATTGGTCCAGGAGATTCATGCCCTTCTGGCTGGGGCCAATCATAATCAATTCAGGGCATTGCCATTCAGTATCACCACCACCCCTGGTTGTTCTCTAAGTGTTTGGCATTAGTAGCAGCCTAGCTAAGGTTGAGGGGTTCCAGGTCTTTCAAGATGCTATTGATGACTCTGTTTTGTCTCAGAGAATTGGTTCTCCAATTTTCCCAAGTTAATACACAGAATGGACTTGCTCACACAACAAAAAGGCTTTTTCGTTCATCCAGACCTAAAGACGTTGATCTTCACAGTTTGGATTATTTGTTTCTAATTCCACAGTGACGTTTTTTCCAATGATGTGCTACAGGTAATAAATGAGACAAGAAAATCTTGTATTTCTGAGTGGAATAGACTTTCTACATGGTGCTCTAATAGAAGCTCTTGTCAAGCAGGGACCTTCTTTGTCCTCAAATATTTATCTGGGGGAAAAAATGCAAGTAGATCACGTGGAGTGGAGTGGTGCTCTTGTTGGGCTCTCCAAACCTGTACAAGGGGCTTGTCAGGACACGCAAAAAGCAGGTCAAAGTAAGCCTGTAAGGTTCTATCATCCTTGGTGCTACCAAGAGTGGCAGATGACTGTAATTTGACTTGTAAGCTTTACTTCTAACTTTGACTTAAAGTAAAAAAAAAAATAATAATCAGAGATTCTTCTTTTGGTTTAAATCATCCAGTTTATTTTTTATGAGTGCTTTTGTCATTAAGAGACTTCATTGAGTAGCAAACAAAAACTATCTGCAGTTGTTTTAATCCTTCCGAGAAGATGGGATTGGAGCAAGCTACCCAGCATGATGGGTTGATGGGATGGAAAATCTGGTTAGAAAAATGTGCTTTGTATTAGAGGGGAAAAAAGTCCCTTATTTAGAATATAGACACTGAGTGGTGTGGTTGCTGTACTCATTTGATCTCCTTTTCAGGAAGCATTTTATTTACAGGCAGAAAAACACATTGAATAAAACTTTTATATATGTGCATGTACCAGAGTTAAATCTCTTAACAGTGTCCACTTATCCATTAGACATCAGGAGATTTTTTTTTGTTTGTTTTGGTCCACTGTTGTTCCTGAGGAAGCGGAGGAAGAAGTTGTCCAGATTTGTTACAATTCCACTATCCAGAGATCAGGTATGATCCAGGGAAGAAATAAGTTGTTTGAAAGTCCTAATCTCTGTTTTGCTTCTGAGGGGGAAGTGCCCATGTTGTAGGTGGAAGCATTGATCAAGGTGTGTGCAGAGCCTGTTTATCTCTGTTGAAGACTGCACTACTCTCTCTCTGCCTGGCCTGTTTCTGTTGGTCTGTTTTACTATGATGTTCATCGTGTTACACTGCTGCAGTCATTACACTTGGGTTATCCTGCCATCAGGCGGTCCTGTAGTCGGCCAGAGTTCCAAAGTCTCGGTCCGGCGTCGGTTGCTGTCGCTTCTTCCCTGATGTCAGTGTGCCAGGGGTATAAAAGATGCATCCAACACCATTTTCTTCAGTCTTTCTTGCCATGCGGTGCCTGAAGCAAAAGCAGTTCGCAAGTGCCGGTTGGCCGACTCCTGAGATTTTCAAAGTCGAATTTCAGATCCGAAGTCTTCAATAAAGCTAAGTACTCCATTGGGGAAACTTTTTTTCTTGCCTCAGACCAATGTCAGAAAAAGTTAATAATTGTATTTCTTGTTGGAAGCAAATACCTCATAAGGACTTCCACTCTTACTGTATTCCATGCCTAGGCCCTGATCATGATGTCACTAATTGTCGGTTTTGTGCTAGATTTAACAAACGCACTATTAAACGATGTTTTGATTTTGCTTTGCACTACTTTGGCCGCAGATTCAATTACATTATGCCATCGGATCAACCATCGACCGCAATTATTACAAAACGCAAAGACAAGGATAAGGACAGGCATCCGAGGTCCAAAACTGACAACGAAGCCTCTTCTAGGCCAGTCGCCGGTTCGCAGTGAGGTGCTTTCGCAGCCCCTGACACCCCCTACCTCAGAGCCACAGGCCGCCTCCGACTCCCATGTGGAGACAACTAGGCCTCTGGAAACTCAAGGTATTGGGCCTACGGAAACTAACCCCTCAGATGGGTCCGGAGCTGCTGAGCAGGCATCGGCTTTTGAGGGTGTCTTCAGACCTTCACAGCTTACCATTAAAGCAACAGCCAAGACAAAAACACCATTAAAGACAAAGAAGCAAGTACAGCATTTTCCTGGACAATCCTCCATGCCTAAGAAACGGATGCTTAAAATGGCCGAAGACCTCATTACACTAATCAGGGGTTCTCCCATCCCCCTCCTAAAAAAAGGCCCAGGCAGGATACAGATTATGATTCCTCTGATCAGGTTTCCATTTCCTCTGATTCCTCTTCAGACCAGGGATACTCTCTATCCCCCTATGAGGACTCTGATGCTGAAGAATCCATCCATTCAGCCTCTCCTCCTGAGGATTATTCTTTTGGGGAAACCTTACATACCATGAGGGAGCACTTCCATTGGGAAAGTCAGGAGTACTCAGAATCCAAGAAAAGGCTCAGGGACTTCCTTTTATTGCCTCAGCACAGACCTCTAGCTATCCCGCCTGTGTTAGATATTGTGGATGATGTGTTCTCTGAATCCAGTTTATCCCCGGATTCTTTACCCCCTGCACCAGCCAAGACAGATAGGTATTATAGAGTACCTGACTCTCACAAGTTTCTTTATAAAAACCCTTCTGGTGATCCAGAAGCTATTTCCCAGGGTCCCAAAGAGGTTAAGGCTTCCATTGCAAAAAATCCAGTCCCCTCTGACAGAGATTCCAGAGCACTGGATAGATGGGGGAAGAAAGTTTACACCTCTGCAACTTTAGCAGTAAGGGCTTTAAATTGCCAGTTTCACATGCTTAAGTACCAACATTATTTAATGGCTCAGTTAAAACATGCTTGCAAGCTCAGAAGTCCCTGACTATAAGGAAATGCAGGATTTATTGCATGCAGTTGAACAGTTGGGAAAACATACTCTGCAATGTGGTTTTGATTCTTTAGAGGCCTCTTGCAGAGCCGCAGTTACAGATTCTGTGATTCAAAGACATGCTTGGTTAATAGAACAGAGTTTACCTGATCATGTTAAGGCAAAATTATTGGATGCTCCTTTACAGCATGACACCTTGTTTGGAGTTAAGGCAGAGGAGGTGCTAAAGAAAATGGAGGATAAAGCTAAATCTATGCAAACAGTCAAAGATTTCTTACAGGTACAGCCACCTCGATTTAGCAGAAATTGGCCTACAAAGAATTGGTCCTTTCCAGTGTCAGACAGACCACAGAGAGGCAGATACAGACGCCCAAGAGGCAGATCTCAACCCCAAGGCTCTAACAGACCATGACAGTGGGGCACCTCAACCCCAAAAGGAGGTGAGGACAAGTCTCAACCTTATAGGAACAGTCCCAATGACTTCCCCCTGCATACGCCAAGCACTTCCCTTTTGGCAGCACCCTTAGGGGGAAACTAGCACTTTTTTCTCAAAATTGGCAAACAATCACCCAAGACAAATGGGTTCTGAATATTGTGTCTCACGGTTATAGATTCCATTTTCATACTTTACCAAGGCTAAAAGGAATGCCAAACCTGCCACAAAATCATTGGGCAGAGGCTCATGGACATGAGAGCTATTCAAAGAGTGCCACAGCAAGAACAAGGACAAGGATTTTACTCAAGACTCTTCCTGGTCCCCAGAAAGGACAAAGCCTGGAGACCCATTCTAGACCTTTCAACTCTAAATACTTACCTGAATGTTCCAAAATTCAGAATGTTGACACTACAGCAGCTTCTTCCCATGCTGGGCAAGAAGGCTTGGCTTGTTACTCTGGACCTCAAAGAAGCATACCTGCATGTCCCTATCAGACAAAATTGCAGAAGATAACTCAGATTCAAAGCTGGTACAATGCACTACCAATTCTCTGCACTGCTCTTTGGTTCATCTACTGCACCCAGGGTCTTTACCAAGTGCCTGGCACCAGTAATCGCATTTTGCAGACAAAAAGGAATTCAAATATATCCATACCCGGATGACTGCCTCATTCAAGCAGAGACAAAAGACATTCTTCGAAAGTATCTGGCATTTGTAAAAAGGTTGCTAATTTCTCTGGGGTACACAGTAAACGAAAAGAAGTCAAAACTAGTGCCCTCACAGCAGATAACATTCCTGGGTGCCAGCTTAAATACAACAGCCCAGATGGCTTACCTCATGCCAGACAAACAAGGACAACTGACTCAATATTTTCAATTACTGGCAAAGAAGTCCCATCTCCCTGCAAGAAAAATTCTGCAGGCCCTGGGATTCATGGTATCCTGCATACTACTAATCCCATATGCCAGACTGCATATGAGGAACTTACAATGGCTTATATAGAAGAACATATTATCTATAATAGTAGCCATAATATTTACCTTCCAGAAATTGATATCTGGAGGCGGTATTTGGATGATTGCTGGATGGTGTGGAGGGCTGATGTTGATTATTTAACTGAATTTGTCTCATATTTAAATGATAATATATGGGGCTTACAGTTTACTGTCAATTATCATGTTGACACAATAACTTTTCTGGATGTGTTAATAACAAGACAACCAGATGATACTCTTAGTACACAGGTTTTCAGGAAATATCCTGAATACAACACAGTCCTTCACGCATCCAGCTTTCATCCTCCACATATTGCCAAAAACATACCTAAATCACAGTTTATACGTTTGAGGCATATATGTTCTCAGGATGATACTTTCCAAGAAGATAGATGTGATTTAATCAACAGATTTCACGTAAGGGGATACTCTATGGGACATGTTTTGTGGGCCAGCAATTGGGCCAATACTTTATCCAGGCAGGAACTGTTAACTTATAAACTTAGGGATCAGAGGACCACACAGCCAATCAGGTTTCTAACAATATATGCTAGGAATTCAGATGTACTCATGAATAGTGTACAGAGAAATTGGAACATTTTGTTAAGTTTACCGGAATTATCAGATGTATTACCGGACAAATGTTTATTCTCATTTTGCAAGGGTAAGAATTTAGCCTCATGTTTTAATCATTATAAACATACACATCATGCTAGTATTGCACAATTTTCACAAACAACTATTACTGGGGAACCTTTGGTGGGGTGTTTTCCCTGTGGTCATTGTAGTAATTGTGGCAAAATTGTCAAATCTAAGGAATTTACTAGCAGGAATTGCTCAAAGGTCTAGGATATTTCATTCTTTGCAAATTGTAGCAGTGAATGGCTCATTTATTTGGCAACATGTATTTGTGGCTCCTTCTATGTTGGTCAAACATCTCGTCCTTTAAGACTACGGATATCTGAACATATGAGCAATATTAAAAATAAGAAAATGAATAATGCATTGTACAAACACACTTTAAAACATCACACTGCTAATTTCTCTTTTATGGTGATTGATATGGTTAAGGGTATCAAATTTAATAAAACAGGATGGCACTCAATGTTAGATACAAAGGAAAAGAAATGGATTACTAAACTAGGTGCTCTTTTTTCACCTGGATTAAATTAACATTTTTAATTTGAACCAATGGGATATGTTTAAACACTATTTAAGTTGAATTAATTGACTGTGTTTTTTGTCACTGAAGAAGGCTGTGCTTTTTTGCCAGCCAAAACCGGTCTGAGCTTTCTTGATGTTTATTCAACATTAAATATTTTTTCAGCAACAACAAGAACAAACAGTGAGTCCCAGCTCTGGAAAGAAACGGAAAGTAGAGCTGGGACTCACTGTTTGTTCTTGTTGTTGCTGAATAATTGTTTCTTTCGTTGTTTTTTATCATGAAATATTTTTTATTGGATCCATCTTGGTTGCTGGCTTCATTTTGGCTGTGTGGATGCTTTTGCTTTATTTGCTGTGCAACTTTTCTTCGTGCAGGAGGATTTGTTTGACTGGAACTTACAATGGTACCTAAAAAGTGTTTGGACTCAACAATCTCACAGTTTAGAAGCAGTAATTCCCTGCCTACAACAGGAGTTTCGATGGTGGGCACAGGCATGTCACCTCAACAAGGGTCAGCCTTTCACTCTACCCACAGCCTCTAACTGACTCTAACAACAGATGCTTCGGATTATGCCTGGGGAGCACACATGGTAGGAAAATGCATTCAGAGCAAGTGGACCACAGACCAAATGCATCTTCACATCAATCAAAAAGAGATGTTGGCTGTTCAAAATGCCCTAACAGCTTTCAAGGACCTTTCTGCATCCAGGACAATTACTACTAAGGACAGACAACACCACAGTAATGTGGTACATAAACAAGCAAGGGGGCACTCATTCTTATCCCCTATGCAGGCAAGCCATGACCTTGTGGAACACAGCTCTAACTTACCAAGTTCATCTGCAAGCACAATTCCTGCCAGGAAGGAAAAATACTCTGGCAGACGACCCAAGCAGAAATATCATGGACCCTCACGAATGGAAATTGAATCCACAAGTCTTCAGCATGGTAACGCACAAATGGGGATTCCCAGACATAGATCTTTTTGCCTCCCCACTGAATTGCCAACTACAAAAATTCTGCACAAGGACTTACCACACACAAGCATGGAAAGTGGATGCTCTCTCGTTCAGCTGGAAAAAACATGTTCTACCTTGCTTGTAAACGAAGGTTGAAGATGGTGCTTCAGACTTGCATTCATAAAAATATATGTAACAGCAGAGCCATATTCTTTACTGTCTTATAGGTTTATAGTTATATACTAGGTTGAGTACTAAGCCCTTTGCATCCCCAGCCAAGCATCCCAACTGTATCCCACATGTGTATGTGCCTTAGAGGTTATTTTAAGTGGTTTATGTAAGCTAGGTAAGATTTTACAAGCTATCTTTGTGCATTAGAGGCATAAGTGCTAGATCCAGAATGTATTTCAGATTTCCTATCCACTGATCGGCATTTCTCTTGAATAGGCTTATGGAAGAGCTCTACTTCACATGGATGGGGAAGTCTGTTCTAGAGAAGGGGAATGCTGTGAGATGCATACCTGTCCCTCCATGTCCTTTTTATGTCACAAGCAAAGTTTAAATCTCTAGATCGAGTAATTCTGATGCTATTTATTTTGCAGATAAGCAAAAGATCCATCAGTGTGGGATCCAAGGATGCTTTGTATGTCGGGCATCAATCACCTCTTAACAGTATGCAGGAAACAGGATACAGAGATGGACTTTGAGGCAATCTGCTTTGGACATGCTGTTTAAACCCTGTATTCATTTTTTTTTTGAGGAACCCCTTTGGATGTTCTAGTTGTTGCATGTGCCTGGTCAGGCACATATTAAAGGGAGTGTTGTACTCCATTATGGGACTGATGAAGGCTGAATACAAAGGAATAATGACTTCACTGGACCTAAATGTTAAGTCCTTGCTTATAGGTTGAACAGCATAGTGATTTCTTTGCTACCTTGGGCATATGTTGGTCAAAAGCCAGGTTACTATCTACATAGTACCCACATTCCTGACTACTGTTTGATAGGGATGTGTTAGTGATGAGGTAATTTTCTAGGGTGGCTGATTTCCCAAAGGATGCTATTATACATTTCTTGTCAAACATGCAGAAATGAATGAGCTGCTTTTTAATTTGGTAGTTAATATGTGGAGACTAGGGAAGGTCAGGTCATGAGCCAGGAGATTTTTGGGGGGAGATTCATTACACGATCAGATGATTGCCAGTTGCCATATTTGTATGGCCAGTTGGTCAAGGTGAATACACTTAAATATTCAGTGGTTGAGGTTTTTTTTTCTAAATACCTTTATTAAAATATCACTTAAGACATAGGCACACATACATTAATAGTAAAACAAACCATGTTACCTTTTTTCCATTTATACATTTCAGGCATGTTTTCTTTTTTAATAACAACTTTAAATCCAACACACACAAATCACAGAAATCCCTCCTTCCTTTAAACCTGAATCCTCCTGAACATTATTCTGCATGTATTGTTCCCACAAATTCCATGTATTTCTATGTAATTTGCTGCTTCACTTTTCTAAAAAATCCATGTACCAGTTCTTTTTCAATCTTTTACAATATTCAGTACTTCATATATGGTTAGTTTAGATGTTTATGTCCATTTCTAGTAGAATTTTTTGCAGCTGATAGAATTAAACTTAAGCCCTTACTGTGTCTAGTTCAGATCCTGTGTCCCAGCTGAAAAGAATAATTTCCTTTGTTACAGCCATTTTTGGTTCCCTAATATTTCTGATAGAGTACTCTGCTGGGAATTTTTTTGCATCTGTCAGCACATTACACTCCCAAAATCACGTTCTCAGTTACATTTTTCTTCCCCATCATACATTCAACATTTGCTGTCTACCTGAGGAAAAATTTCTTTGAAGTCTGGGGTATAAAAAATATCCATGCAGACACTTCCAAGGAAAAATCCTAAACTTTCTGATCTTATTGCATACTTGGGAGCCATACATATGTCCTCCAATTGTTCTCTTATAAATTACCTTTCCAGTCTCTCTTCCTAATCTTTTATAAACTTCTGATTGATTTTTATAGTGACCATGCAATATTTTATATACCATACTAACTATTCCCTTTTTAACAGCAACTTCTGTTCTAGATTAGACTAAAAATTCTACAAGAGTGGGTCTTTCACCTAGGATGCCCTTATCCCTTTCTCTTTGCCTATATTTAATATCAGTCCATGATAAGGAATATAGTCTGTAGCCTGCAGTTCAAACTTTTCCTTAGTCTTATCCCAGTCTATTACCTTACCCTCTCTAGTTATTTGCTCCCAATACATTGGTTCCTTTGCCAGTTTTCTGCAGTAAATTCCAGTCCCCTCTTGCTTATTTTCTGTACCTCTTGGTAGTCATCCCTATTGTAAAATTCTCATTTCTCCATTCATGTGTTGGCTTAGTTCTTAGAATATTTTCTGCAAAGTTGAATATAATATTCTTTATAGTGCTTAGTGTTATTATTAAGGAAATATATCCAGAATCTTGCTTTCTCATTATTTCTTAACCACCCCCCCAGACACTTCATCCCTTTCCACTTTGAATTATAAAATTATGATTGTGTCATGTATATGAGCCTTAACTGTCTAGCTCTAAACTACCCTTCAAATCAGGTAATCCTAAACCATCTTGTTCTTTTGAGGGATCTACTTATCTGACTAAATTATTGTCCTCTTTCCCTGCCAGGTACATTCATTCGACTCTTTATTAAATTATTCTCCCCAACTTTTTTTGGTTGATAAAAATATGCCTGAGCTGTATATAAAACTAAAGGGATTAAAACATTTTTCACTGCCTTTATTTTACTATCCATATCCGTTAAGATCTTCCAGTTTCTCATTTTTTGTATCTTTTGTTTAGTCTCTTCCCACAAATCCTTCGTTCCTTTTTAATTCATACTCCTAAGTAATTCATTTTATCATGTGCCCTTAAACATGGGTATTACTGAATCAAGTTGTGATTGTACAGCATTGTTACAGCTATAGCCCTTGTTTTATCTTCATTAACTTAATAGCCTGAAAAGACTTGCTTGTCTCAAAATGTTCCACAACACTGAGATGTCCTTTTCTGGATTTATCAAGTCCAAAGTAATATAATCTGCAAATAAAGCCAACTTTTCTTAATTACTGTACCAATTATATTGTTGAATTTCTGAGACCCTTATTTTCTTTGCCAGTGACTCTAAATGCAAAAATAATGACAAAGAGGACACCCCTGTTCCCATGTTCAAACACAAGTTATCACAGAGGAATCCTTCTCCCCCACTTTAATTATTCCCTCTGATCCCTCATATATCCACCTAATTAACTTTGTTATGGTATCAAGGAATGCAAATGCTTCCATTGACTAACTCAAAAATCCTTGCTTACAGTGTTGAATGCTTTCTCTGCAAGACCCACAAAAAACACCAGTGTTTTCTTAAGTCTGCTTTCCTCTGGATCATCATTCTGTTAATTTTGTCAAATGTTTGCCTCCTCACCAGAAAACCATACTGATACATATCTATCAGTTTTAACTAGCACAGACAAACACTTCGTGATCGTGGTTTAAAATTAAAATGCCTCTGTATGAGGCTGGGTCTGACAGGTCTATGTTAGTTTATCAAATGTCCAGATTGTCAAAAACCCATATGGTCAACAATTTTATTCATCACATCTTTCTGATAGAGATCACAGTACAGCAGGGATCAGGGAATTTGCCCTTTTCCCTTCTGTAGTTTGATCTCAGAGTTGGTATAAATTAGGGGATGTGCAGACCCCCATGCAGGGAGGCTTGCACCTTGCCAAAACATTGTATTGCTTAGTTAAAATAATGTAAACAGTAAGGAAGCTGTATGGCAGAACGGCACCCGAATGGTGCCAAATTTAAATAGTACTGGTGCGTAAATGAAAACTCGCTTATCCTTACCAAGTGATTCTCCCTCTAGCACAATTCAGCAGTCCATACAGCAGCAAATAATTCCAATAGATAAAAATCCACGGAATACAAATGAAATGAAACAAAGGCAGTATTCACTTCACCTGTGATGCACCACGACAAAGACTAGTCAGGAGATGTGCATAAAACTGGTTTTATTCAAAAACAGTCAGAAAGGCAAGCGCTTTCACCCGTAGGCTTCTTCAGGCCATAAACAATTACATATTTTTTAAGATTCTTATATACTCCTAAATTTAATGACATCACTTCCTATCATTATCTAAATTAATCCAACAATAAAAATGCATTTACATAAATTCTAAAAGTACGATCATGTACAATGCTAATCATATTATATAAACCCCTTTACTATAAGCATTTCATAAAAATATATATACACAGTTTATAAAATGGGATATATATATTACTATGTAAAAAACTATGGCTAAGCTATAAAATCCTAAAAGTGCCTGTATATCTGCCTTATTGAACTTATAATATACTGTAATGGGTGCCTTAATTAATATTAATATGTAACAGATTAACTCCACCCATTACTGAACTGTAATATAAAATAATGCAGTTATAATGCCTATGTATCTATTTAAAACTTTTCTAATTAATATTGTGTTTTAAAAATGCTAATACAAATCACTTCATATATACTAGCAAAGATGTGCCATCATGTCATTAACTATAAGGCATAAATACCAATATATATACATTTTTGAACAACTAAATCAAAATACAAAATATTAATAAATATATACATACATTGCTCCTGGCCAAATAATAATCTTAATCCCTACTAATATAAACATTAAAGAATTAATGAATAAAATAAATAAATAATTTATTTTTTTACCTTTAATGCCCTAGCTTTTAACATAGGTCTAATTGGGATACGGTCATTAAGTCCTGGCTCCCTATCTGCCCTTAGCCTGATTATCCACTTAGTCTCTTGTTGTTCAGTGGTATTGTGTATAGGGCCTCTCCTAATTGTTGGATAATTGACATGAATAACCATAAATTTAAAAGTATGTTCCATGGAATTTTTAATTACATGTTTAGAGAGAGCATTTTTATCAGATTTAATCCTAATATTATAAAAATGCTCCCTAATTCTCTCTCTTAGTCGTCTATCTGTCTTGCCCACATAAAATGCTGGGCAAGACTGACATAATGCCAAGTACACAACATGTGAGGTTTCACAATTCGCATTACTATTGAATTTGAATAACTGCTGAGTAATCGGATGTACAAATCTTGCCGATTCATCTATTGAATAACAAAAATTACATTTTTTACAAGGATGTGTGTTAGTCATTGGTTTACCATGACTAGGTTTAAATTCAACTCTATTAAGACCACACAACATTCTATATAAATTAAGTTTATTTTTATATGTAAATCTGGGTGTGCCCCCTACCACTTCGGACATATTTGGATCTATCTGTAGTAGGTCCCAATATTTCTCATATGCCATTCTAATTGCTCTAACATCTTGTGTATAAAAGATAGTGGCTGAGGTTCCACGATCATTATAACTTCTTATTAAGTCCATATCTTTCTTAACACACTGGTCTGCAAAATATGGATAAGCTCTATCTTTTCTAAGACTCTCTATGTTAGTTAAACTTTTATTTATTTCTTCTAACTTATATGATCTGTCTAAAAACTGTTGCTTAAGGTCAACTATTTCCTGGTTATATCCTTCCTGAGTGGAGTTCAATCTCGAGACTCGCACGGCTTGTCCTTTTATTATATTAAATATGTAACCAGGATGTATACTCGATCTATGTAGATAAGAACTTCTATGGCAAGATTTCCGATAGATTCCTGTATTAAGATAACCATTAAGGATTTTTTCTACATAAACATCCAGATAAGATACAAGATGTTGTGATGCTGTCATTGTAAATTTTAAATAACTTGTTAAAGAATGTATTTGTTCTACAAACTGGTTCAACTGTACCTCATCAGATTTCCAGATCAAGAAGAGGTCGTCCACAAAACAAACATAGAACCCCACATGCTTACGAAAAGCATCCAATTTGAACAATTGTTCACTTTCCCAATCAGCCATAACTAGGTTGGCGTAGCTATTGGCACAAGAAGTGCCCATAGCCATGCCATCCTTCGGTAAGTAAATCTGGTTTTGGAAATTAAAGATGTTATTCTCCAATACAATCCCCATCAGTGTACTAATAGTCTCAACTGAAGATGGACCATGAAGCTGAGTTTGCATTAAACATCTACGTATACATTCTATTCCTTGTGAGTTGGGAATGCTAGTAAATAAAGATGTAACATCTAATGTTACCAGCCAATAGTCAGGTATTACTTTCTCAACTTTCATATAATCATACAACATAAACAGGAATTGTTTGGTGTCTCTTAGGACATATGTATCTCTCTCCACTACAGTTATCAGCTTAGATTCTATATACATTGATATAGGTTCGGTTAACCACCCCCTTCCGGCTACTATAGGCCTCATAGGGGGGGAAATTGGATTTTTATGTATTTTTGGAACTCCCTGTATGCAGGGTATTCTCGAACATTCCACTTGACAGAACTCAAACAGTTCCTGACTAATCAATCCTTCAAGATGTAAATATAAAATTTTATTCTGAACCTCTCCTATAATTCTATCAACTTGTTTAGAATTAATTTGTTTATAGTATTTCACATCTTCCAACATATTGTTCATACTAGACAGATAATCCTCCATATCTATGATAACAGTGGGTCCACCCTTATCGGCTGGTCGAATCATGATGCTAGAATCATGTTTTAAGCTTCCAAGTGCCTTTCTGGCATAATATGTTAAATTTCCATGAAATTTTCTTTTCCTATTGGTCTTCATTTATGCACAAGGATAAGCGAGTTTTCATTTACGCACCAGTACTATTTAAATTTGGCGCCATTCGGGTGGCATTCTGCCATATAGCTTCCTTACTGTTTACATTATTTTAACTGAATCTAAGAAGGAAGCGATTTAGCTGCCAATATTTGTTTATTCATTGTATTGCTTAGGTTTATGTTATCAACTAAATTATCGACCATATGGTCTTGACAATTTTGATGTCTGATAAACTAACATAGATCCCAGTCTGATGGGTTTTTAATGTCTTTGAGTAATAAGGCCACCACAGCTTTCTTCCAAGAAGCTGGTGCTTCCTCTCCTTTTAAAATACTTTAAAAAAATCTTTCAGATCTTTATCACTTTCTTCCTTCTAAACTTACACAGAAATACCATCTGTTCTTGAAATCTTCCCTGCAGATTGATTACACAAGACCATTTTTTATTTCATCTCCTCTTATCTTAACTGTTAGTTGTTGAACCTCATCTTCCTCTAATCTCAGCATACGTCTTCCATAAATATTTCCATTTCTGCTCCTTCTTGGTTTCTACATTCCTTTGCTTTATACATATTTTCATAAAATTTCTGAAACATCTCTAATACTCTATAGGATATCTGGTTATTTTTCTTGTCATAGGTGCTCTAACTTGACCACCATTTCTATTTTTCTTGCCAAAGCTGCTGTGCTAAAGGTTTTGGTGCTCTATGGTTATCTAGCTGTTTAATAGCAATCTTTCTAAACTCATACATATTATCTAAATACTCCCTTATTTTCTCTTTAGAAGTCTGTAGTTATTTATTTGCTTTTGTTAACCAGGAAAGTCCACTGGGCTGGTGTGAGCCCATTTTCAGTGGAGGCCTGGGGAGAAAAGCTCTGAAAACAATATACATGATAAGAATTTGTTTAAAAAGTTAATTATAGCATATAACAATATACAGGAGTAATGACATGAGAATTAGAAGTAACATTGACAATATATGGCTATATCTTGCCATATATATGGATATATATACTTATCTTACCCTCCACCTCAGTCTAAACAACACTATTGCAAATTATCTCACCCTTATCCTACCTTTCTATCTTGTTTTACAGATCCATGCCTCTTAAATCAGGCTTCTAATAACCCCTGCAACAGCAGAAGGTCTCACACACCCTTTAGGTGTGCTGCTTCACCAGAAGACATCATCTACAGCAAAAGTGCAGTCCCTGAACAACGTATGTGATATAACAAGCTTAAGTTATCCTGTCCTGTTTTTGACTTCTGTGAGCCTTGTAAAAGTATTGCTCCTGGTCATTGTCAACAACATCACTGTGTCCTCCCTTACCTGGGTTCTCCCTGGCCATTAAAACCCATCTTCTTCCCTCTAACCCTCATAACTCAGCCTTTAAACAGTTCTACTGCAGCCACCTAGTCTTCCTCTTGGCTACCTCTTCCCTTGCTCACTCATCTTCATTAATAGCTGACCCTCAAACCTCCACTGCTCTCTAGCCATAGCTTGAATCACCCTTCCTTCACTCACACAGCTCTCATCTAGACTCTCCAGTCCCTACCACTCCTTTCCCTGCCAGCCTCTCTCTATATTCCCACCTCTGCAGCCTAACTCCGAGCTTGGTCTCTTAACATCCCTCCCACAGATTAGTGCTAAAAAAAACAAGCTAGCCATTACTGTAACAGTAACCCAATAAACACTATAGCTTAGATCTCTCTTCTATGGCATTCCCCTATTTCCCACTGATTGCTTTCCTTGACTACTGCTGCTGCTGATTCCTTAGAATGTGCTGCCCCGCTCCATTCACTACACTCACTCTGCTCCCCTACTCCCATTTCCACCCACCCCCATAGCAATTACACTTATAGTTACTGGCCACACCCTCCACAAATTACTAGTCCCTCCCACCCAACCATCTCCCATATACAACTCACTACACCCCAATCAGTTCACCCTTTACCTACTGTCTACCACAACTGCTGTATATACTACTCCTACCTTCCTATACTCTCTACACCTACTTATACCCCTCTTTACATAAACTATAACCATGCAACCCCCACAGCATACCCAACCTCCAAAACTTACAATATACCTATTAACCTCCATCTCTCTACTTATGCTCTCCAGCCTAACCACTTAGCACACTGAGCTTTATATGAGAAACACAACTCAGTGGCAAACAGATTCCACAACCACTGCCATCAAACTAATACACTTCCTTATATCACCATCAGATCTCTCCTCCTCACAACCTCCTTTATACTCTTATAACAAATCTGCTTATAAAATTAACCCCCACTCCTCCCAGAAAATAACAAGAATACTACACAAACTTACTAGACTCTGCCTCCACCTACTCCAAAATCTCGCCTGCTGTGAAGATATACACCCTAATTCAGGTCCCAACTCGTCACGCATAACAAATGTAAATCACACAGAGGCTATATTCAAAAGGCCTACCTCTTCTGTCCTACTGTTACTTAAATTCAGGAAGTATACTCAACAAAATACCAGACATACATGCTCTCCTAGCCTTATACAAACCAGAGATAGCAGTGTTGACAGAAACTTGGCTTAAGCCACACCACCACAGCAATGAGATCACTCCACCTGAATACAATATCCCACGTAATGATAGAATAGGGAAAAAAGGTGGAGGAGTAGCCATAGTCTTCCAAAATCATCTCGCTATGGAACAATTTGAATGTAACACCCATGAAACAAAAGCTATTGAAGTAATATTTACTAAACTAAATTCCAGAAAATATATAATTATTGCAGGTGGCTACATTCCACCAGGTAATAACATTGCTACACTGGAAAACCTGCTATTTTGGATGTCTACCTCCCTCCCATAGGAAACCAAACTACTCGGAGACTTTAGTATAGACTGGGCTGAATGCTCTAGTTACAACCCCTCCTCCCATATCAACCTACATGGCTTTACCCAAATTATTTCCACAGGAATTGATAGGACATCCCAATGACAATCCATCTTAGACTGGATACTGGTATCAAACCCCAGTCTCATACAACAAGCAGGCTGTCTCCCAGACAGCCTAAGTGACCACCAAATAACCTACCTGATCAGGAATAGATCGCACCATACCACTCCTCCCACTCTAAAAACAATACGGAACAAAAAGAACTTCATAGCTAATAACCTATTTAATGCTCTAAAGTTCATTAACTGGACTCCCCTTACTCACCTTCCTCTAGACAAAGATGTGCAATACTTTAACACAGCCTTCCTCAAAGCCCTAAATAAACATGCACCATCCAGAAGCATTAGAGTCAAAACTAATTATGCCCCCTGACTAACAAGAGACAAAAACAATAATGAAAACTAGGGGCAAAGCCTGGATTCAATTTCATAAACACAAAACCTCTTCCCTGAAACAACAGTACCTAGAAGTCCACAACAAAGCCAAAAAATACATTAAGCTAGACAAAGCCAATTGTTATAAAACCAGGCAAGACAAATTTGCTAATAACCCTCAGAAATTCTGGGCCACAATAAATAGTTTACTGTACCCTGGAAAAGTGACCACTCCTACCCCCGAACTGCCAAATAATCACAACAACATCCCAACACATTTCAATAGGTACTTTACTTGAAACAATCCAAACTCTAGCCAACACCCAAAATAGCACCAGCAGCCCCATACCAAATCCCACCCCCTCCCACACCATAGAGCTAATCAACTCCCCTAACTTTTCCCTACACCCTGTGTCCACTAAAACTATTACCAAACTCCTGAAAAAACTTAAGCACACCACACTAGCTGCAGACAAACTCCCTGCTGACTTCCTTCAGACAACAGCTGATGCCATAGAATACCCCATATCCATCCTCATAAATAGGTCCATAACAGAATCCACTGTACTGGCCTTGTGGAAAGTATCACATGTAATTCCAGTCCACAAGGGAGGCAAATCTCGAGAGCTGACCAGCTACTGGCCAATAGCAATTCTCTCAACTTTATCAAAAATATTGGAGAGAATAGTTCACTCAACTAATGCAATATCTCTTAACAAATAACCTGCTATCCTATTCTCAGCACGGCTTTAGACCCTCCCACATCACCACCACCACACTGCTTTCCTTTACCAACTTAGTCAATCACTACAGAAACAAGGGACTATTCGTGTTTGCCATATTTGTAGACTTATCCAAAGCCTTCAATATGGTTAACCATAGCAGGCTTCTGGAAATACTAGCTACCCGTAACAACCACTCTTCCGCTATATCATGGTTTAGTAACTACCTATCAGGTCGACAACAAGCAGTGCTAAGGCAAAACCAGTTGTCCTGTCTCTTACCAGTCTCCATTGGTGTCCCTCAAGGATCCATTCTTGGTCTTCTACTGTTCTCTCTATTCACAAACCAGATAGCAACATCTTCACTCTCTGCCAAAGTAGTACAATATGCAGATGACACCACTATTATATGTGCTGCCCCTAATATGAATGAACTACAAGCCATAACTCAACAAAACTTCACCTCAGCAGAAACATGGTTCACCAGCATAATACTTCTTCTTAATCCCAAAAAAACAACCTAGTCATATTTGGCCCTGGTAGACCACCTCAGCAGTGCAATGATCTAACTATAGTCTCTAAAGATAACATCACAATCACTCCAACTACACGCACAAAACTGCTAGGGGTAATTAACCTCAGAATTGATCTTCACATAGCTCAAACAATCAAGAAAGTAAACAAAAAACTGGGTCTCCTTTATAGAAGCAAACAATTCATGACAAAGGAGACCAAATCAACAATTGCAAGGACTCATCTCTTATCCGTTATACTGTATGCCACCCCTGTAACGACAACTCTTCGCCACTCCGAACTCACCAAAATGGAATCTTGTTACAACAGGATTGTCAAGTTTGCTACTGAGACCTCTCATAGATCCCATCACTGTCTTGCCCTAAAGCAACTCAACTGGCTTGAGCTGCCCCAACAACTGATATTTCAGCAACTCTATACAACACACAAGCTTTACTACCTGCCCAACAAAAATCCCATCACTACAGCAACTAATTCAACCCTACACAACCACCAGAATCTTAAGATCCAGTAGCCAAAGCCTTTTAAATGTCATCAAACATAAAAATGATGCAGGTAAATCTGTTTGCCCGCACCATAGCCAAAGTTTGGAATCAACTCCCAAATCACATCACTGCTACAAGCTCTTCCCTCCAATTTAAAAACCTCCTCAAAAGCCACTTTGCAAACAACTGGCTCTGTTCCTGTGTCTCCCCAGGTTAAACCAACCCACTTACTGTTGCTAAGTGCGGGAATGCATCTGTTGATAATCACCTATTACTTACCTCTAGTTATGCAAGTTTGACCTTCTTACCCCAAGCACACAGACTTTTCTTAATGTACTCCTACTAAAACCTTTTGTTCCTTTTCTCTTGTATACCATGTGACTTCTAATCGGTCAATCTACTAGATACACAACATACATCCACCAATGCTACATACAACTCTTGTACTGTTTTTCCCAATATTGTACTACACTCAATCTCTCAATGTACTGCAGATTTACGTACTGCCAGTAATTGTAAAATTCTGCCAACAGTGAACTGAAATGACTCTGAAACAAACTTGTGTATAGTCCTAATAGCAAGAAGTAAATATCTGACATTGTACTGCTTATTAACCAAATACCAAAAATGTAAAACTCTGTCACATGCTGAAATGAACTACCAAAATGTATAGCTCTGCCTACCACATGCTGAAATGAGTCTATAATATACCTGTATATTGTACTGTTAAAATGAAGTTAATATTTGACTAATGCATGCTGGATTGTATTGTATTACTATTGCATGCTGATTGTATTAGATGTAATAAAATCCTAACCTGTACTGTATCTGGAGCTTTTCTCCCCGGGCCTCCGCTGAAAAAGGACCTGTGTCCAGTCGGACTTTCCCGGTTAACAAAAGTAAAATAATAAATAAATATATGTTATGAAAGACTTGGATACATAGTAAGGTATTCAGTGTATCAGAGTTTAACAGAAGATAATCTACACACACACAATTTTGTTGTACATAATAGAGTATGTAACTACACCAATATATATATGTATATATATATATATATATATATATATATATATTTATTTAATCATGTGAGGCAAGATGAGCTACAGTGTGCTTTTCAAGGGTAAACACTTAGGAAGAGTGATGAGTATGGTTATCTGAGAGATGAGTCAGGAATCCGGTTACAGAGGAATTGGGGATAGTGCATGGGCATAGCCATTGAGAGGAAAGATATTGGTGAAGTGATTTTATGAATGAGAGGAGACTATTAATGGTCTGGAGAGGAGGTGGAAGGGCATTCCAGAGTTTAGTTACAGTGAAAGAGTAGAGGTGTTGGCCTGGAGGGAGTTTTGGTCTCAACTTGGATAAGTGATTGATTTTCAGATCTTAGAGGTAGGTTTGGTTGATAAAGAGTCAGAAGCGAAGCAAGGGCTGGGCATTTGGATGATTTATAGATAAGTTTGTGTGCTGTAGATAGTTGTATGTATGTGAGGTCTTGTGGAAATTCTAGCCAGTTCAGGGATTATAATGAGTTGCAGTGATGAGGAAGAATGTTTTGCCCTAGTCACAAATTTAGCAATTTTGTTATAGCAGCTATCCATTTTTAGTTTTTTAATGAGGATTGGATGTTTGTTAGAA
The DNA here is from genome assembly GCF_019279795.1 of Protopterus annectens. NCBI lineage: Eukaryota > Metazoa > Chordata > Ceratodontiformes > Protopteridae > Protopterus > Protopterus annectens. Next base: position 1,456,477,190 of record NC_056733.1, read on the forward strand.
TGGGGGGCACCAGAGAGGAGAGAAGGTAGGAGAAAGTGTTGGGCAAGTGTTTTTCCTAGTAGAGTAGTTTAAAAAGTGTTTATGTCGGTAGAGGGTACCAAGATTTTGGTGCGTTTTTTTGATGTTGTGGATGTGTTGGTTGAAGGTTAAGTTGTCATCTAAGGTTATGCCAATAACTTTGTATGGGAAACTACCTCTAAGGCAGTCTTGGAGGAGTAAATGATGAATTCTGACTTATTAATAGTGGTAGTTTTTTGGGGAGTAAAGAGCAGGAGTTTGGTTTTATCTGGGTTGAGTGTGAGGTGATTATTTGTCATCTAGGGTTCGGTAATGGAGAAAGCATTCCGGGTGATGGTCAGAAGTTTGGTTTCAGAGGTACCAGAGCAGATAATAGTAGAGTAATCTGTGTATTGAGCTGCAGATCTATGAGTGAGAGCAGAGTGAAAGTTGTTAATGAAAATACTGAACAGAAGCGGTCCTAAAATGAACCCTTGAGGAACTCCGGTGGAAGCAATGAGAAAAGGTGAGAAGGAGTGTAACCATTTTTTGGATTATTGTCTGTTTGTGAGGTAACTGGTAAACCAGTTAAGGATGGGAGTTGACAAGCCTAGGTGTGAGAACTTGGAAAGAAGGAGAGAATGGGAGATGGTGTTGAAAGCCTTAGAGAGATCAAGAAAGAGTGCAGAGACAAGTTTACCATCATTGTGATTGTGGTTAACAGTGTCTAGGAAGGATAGGAGAGCAGTTATAGCACTGTGGCCAGGACAGAAGCCATGCTGAGTGGGGGGGAAAGTAGTTGGTTTTGGGATAGATAATTCATAAGTTGAATTTGAATACATTTTTTCATTATTTTAGAAATAGGGGATAGAATGGCTATGGGGTGGAAATTTGAGATTTCTGAATTATTACCACCTTTGTATAAGGGTACGATATAGGCTTTCTTCCAAATGGACGGTACATAGGATCCTTGGATAGATCTGTTTATGAAGAATACTTATGGGGTAGCTGATGGATTTGGCTGACATTTGTAGGTAATCTGGAGGTAGACTATCTGGAGCAGTGCTACCAGATTTGAATTTTAGCAGGAATTTAGTAATAGTGGAAGTGGGAATAGGAGAGAAAGAGAAAGTCTGGGGAGAAGGGTTTTCTGGGGAGTGGTGTGTTGCTATGGGGTTGCTGTTATGAGTAGTTTCAGGAAAGGTGGAAGCAAGTTTAGATATAGTGTCTATAAAGTAGGAATTGAAGAGGGTAGCTAATTCAACAGGGGTTTTGTCAGGGTTTGGTCAAGGGTTGCTTTTGGTGCTAGGGTTTAATAGAGTAGAGACTGAATTCCAAAAATGTTTTGGGTTATATTTGCCGTCGTTTTGTAGATGGAAGTAGTATTTTTTTTGTCTTTAATAATTAAATGCTTTACTTGATTGTGGAGTTGTTTGAATAACTGGAGATCAATGGGGTTTTTACTATTCTGCCATTTTTTCCATGCTCTGTCTCTAGTATTCATAAGTTTTATTTGTTTCTCTAGAAAGCCAGGTTATATGATTTGTTTTTATTCTCTTGTTCCGGAGGGGGCCATTCTATTGAGTATAGTGAGAAATGCTGAGTTGAAAAATTCAAAAAATAGAGGCAGATATTTTAGAGTGCTCCAATGAATTTTACTTAATGTATCATTGAAGCTTGTTGGGTTGAAATTAGCTAGCATTCTGGAGGGTTTGTATTGGTGATCATGTAAGGTTGACATAAACATTATACTGCAGATATATTGCTATATATCATATAACCTAAGCATATTACATAAATTATTAAATTCTTGCTTTTTTTAAACAAGAAGCATCTTCATTAAACCATTACTTACTACATAGGCAATCATACATTTATATAAATGAAAATAAACCACACCAACACAATCCTAGTAGTAAGCATTTTACATTACAACCCATACTGACACACTCCCAGTTGCAAACATTATCCATCACTTATAATCTACCCAATCTTTCTCATTCAAACATTACATATCTCATTTAAGTCCTGCAGCCTTTTAGGCCTCATTCCTCCCTTGTATGTATTGCTCTCTCAATTCCCATTTTTTCCTATGTAGTTTGCTCTTACCTTTTTCTAAAGATCTCAGTTCCAGTTGTTTTATCTCTGTTACTATATTCACTACTTCCAATATTGTTGGTTTAGATTTTGATTTCCATTTTCTAGTAATTGCTTTTTTGGCAGCCACCATTATTAGACACAGCAAGACCTTACTATATCTTGGCAATTCCGATTCTGTATCATAGCTCAGAAAAATCATCTGCCTTGTCAAACCAGTCTGCCCAGCCAGCATCTCCAATAGTGCATCCCGCAGGAAATACTTAAAGACCACCAAATCACCACACCCCCAGAAAATATGCTCCCATTTCTTCCCCTTCACATCTCCATTTCCTGTCTACCTGAGGAAAAATTTTCTAGAGTCTACTTGGGGTATAAAAATATATATGTAAACACTTCCAGGCAAAAATCCTAAATCTTCTAGATTTTGTTGCATATTTGGGACTCATACATATATCTTCCCATTGTTTCTGTGTGAATGGCTTATCCAGTCTCTCTTCCCAATCATTTCTAACCTTATTTGATTGATTCTTATAGTTATCATGCAGTATTTTATATGCTCTACTAATTATTCCTTTTTAATGGCAGCTTCTGTTCTAAATTATATTAAAAACTCTACCAGTGCTGTTCTTTCATTTAGGACCCCCCTATTTCTTTCTCTTTGCCTATACTCTTATCAGGCCCTGATAGGGAAGGCAATCTCTAACCTGCAGCCCAAATAAATTCTTGGCATCTTCCCATTCTATCTTCTTTTACTCTCTGGTTATTTACTCCAAATACCTTGGTTCCTTTACCAGTTTTCTCCAATAATTTCTGGCCCCTGTAACCTATTGTCTGCATTCCTAATTGCAGTCATCCCTATCTGCAGAATCTCCTTTCTCCATTCCCATGTTGGTTTAGTTCTTAGAATACTTTCTGCTACTTTATGGATATAATATTCTGCATAGTTATTCTTGTTCTCTTTAAAGGCCTGCATCCAAAATCCTAGTCTCTCCTATTTTCTTGAGCTTCCCCCGTGTTTCATCATCATCCTTTTCCACTTTGAATTATAGTTTTCTGCTTGTGATATGTATAGAAGTCTTAACTGTGTAGCACTGAAATACCCCTTCAGATTGGGTAATCCCAATCTGCCCTGTTCTACTGGAAGAATCAGTTTATCCCACCTGACTCTTGCCTTCTTTTCTTCCCAGATAAAGTTCTTCAGCTACCCACAACTTCTTCTCTGGTGATAAAAATATGCCTAACCTGTGTATTAGACTAGGACTAAAAATGTTTTAACTGCTTGTATCTTACTATCCATATCCATATAACAAAGCTTTCATTTTCTTAGTTTTTGTATTATCTTTTGTTTAGTCTCTTCCCAAATATCCTTAGCTGACACACTAGAATCATTTTAATCCAAACTCCTAAATATTTTGTTTTATCATGTCCTCATAAATATGGGCATTCCTAAACCAGTTCATGTGTGGGTACATAATGAATTGCCTTTGTTTTAGCTTCATTAATTTTGTATCCCAAAAAGATCTGAAACTGCTGCAAAATGTTCTACAACACTGTAATGTCTTGTTTTGGTTTTGTCAGGTATAAAATAATATAATCTGCAAATAAAGCCAGCTTTTCTTGAGTACCATGCTAATTATTTCCTTGAATTTCTGAGCCCCTTATTTTCTTTGCCACTGGTTCTAAATATAATGCAAATAATAAAGGGGAAAGAGGGCACCCCTGCCTGGTTCCCCTGCTCAAGTAGAAATTATCAGAGAGGACCCCATACACTTTTATTTTCACCTTTGATCCCTCATATATTCTCCTAATCAAGCTTATAATTTTTTTCAGGAAATGCAAATGCTTCCATTGCCCTGTTCATAAAGTCCCAGTTTACTCTGTCAAATGCTTTCTCTGCATCAAGACTCACCAACAACAATATTATTTTCTTACATTCTGCTTCCCTCTGGAACATCAGTGTTCTGTTAATATTTTTAAATGTTTGCCCCCCACCCCCTTCAAAAAAAAAAGCAAAACAAAAAAAAAAAAACACCTTGATCCATATCTATCAGTTTTGGCATTACCTTTGCCATTCTTTTAGCTATTATAGACATGTAACACTTTGTAATCATGGTTTAGTATTGAAATGGACCTGCACGAAGCTGGATCTGGTGGACCCTTGCCCTCTTTCAGTGTTACAGCTACCACAGTGTTTTTTCCTCCCAGCTTCCAAACTTCCACAGGAATACCACCTATTCCTGGGGTCTTTCTTGTATATTGGTTATACATCACAATTTTTATCTCATCTTCTCCTGTCTTGTTAGTAATTGAGCCTCATATACCTCAAACCCTGGCATATTTAATTCTTCCATAAACATTTCTATTTGCATTTTTTCTTGATTTTCATATTTCCCTGCTTAATAGAGACGCTCATAAAATTTCTGAAATATTTGTATCTAGATGTGTCCAACCTACCCGCTGGCGAACATGCGACGTCGCGATGTGCCTCAGAGCTCTTCCATGCGGCCCTCAACCTCTAACTGCAACATCGATGTACGCATGCCCCAAAACACTTTTTTTGTTTTGTGTTTTTCTCTCCCGTGACCTGTAATGCTAATGTTGGTGTGTGCATGTGCCAAAGCACCCTTCTAGTTTTGTTTCTGAGCCAAAAAAGGGTCCGTGTGTTTACGCCATTATTTTGCACTGAACAATCAGTGTGTGTGTGTGTGTGTGTGTGTGTGTGTGTGTGTGTGTGTGTGTGTGTGTGTGTGTGTGTGTGTGTCTTCTCGCTGAAGAGGGACTCATGTGTGGATTTGCCGCTGTTGCCTTTGAAAGAGACAGCAATTACCTGTGTTAATAGATAAGTACGGAGTGAGTGCATGCATGAAAGCAGAATTGTGTGTGAAAGTAGAAGAAGAGTGTGTGTGTATGTGTATATGTGTGCATGACAGAGAGAGATGCATGCACAAAGAGGCTAACAATGATCAGTCTACCTACTGAACACAAACAGTTAGCTCACAAATACATCATACATTAAGAGTACACTTTCATTAAATTGCGGCTTTCCTGACAGGGAGAGTGTTGTATTAAACATGAACTCATACCTCTTAACTGTATGGATTTTCAAAGAATGTCTGGATTTTTGCCTCATCTTCCAATTTGTGTCTTTTGCTTAGGAAATAAAAGTAGTTATCCAAGGCAATGCAGTTCCAGGGAGTAAGAATGAGACAGCAGCCTAGGGTTAATGGGTCAGTAGTGGACTGACTATGTGGGTCTGTAGTATATAAAATTGTATTGTTTTTTCAGACAAGCAAAAAAGCACCTAGTACTGTTTTTTCATTGGTGGGTTCTAAGCAGTGGTATATTGAACAACAGTAAGCATAGCTTTGGCGGATCATCAGTACTGGCAAATCAAGTTGGCACAATGTCATTTTTTAAATGTTGGGGATTTTAGTGTGTATGTGTGTGCGTATGTATTGGGAGTGCTGCAACAGCAGACGATTATTAAAGACAGAGACTTACAGACTGTGGAGAATATGTTTCTTTGTTTCAAAATCTAATACTTGGGTACGCATGCCAGAAGTAGATTTTTTAAGACATAGCTTCTTGCCATTTACAGTGGATGGATATTTACATTTAATGGACAATGTATTAGCGTGGGCCTGTGGGGTTCTGAAGGATGCTAAGTCTACCACTGCCAATGTCTTGTAAAGTGACCTGGAAATGGATATTGGGATGTTACTGAAAAAATATAGTAAGTGGGCTTAGAAATATAGTTTAATTAAACAAAGTGTACTTTCAATTTACAGGCCATAATTTAATTTATTTCAGGTAGTCCAGATACTGATAGATTGTATACCATTAGACTTAATTAGGGAGAGCTGTCATTCTGGGGAAACAAGCAGCCCTAGTTTCAGTGAAAGCTCTGTGGTTGCTTGCAGGTAGGAAGTTGCAGGATGTTGATACAATGTGTTTTATTTATTATTTTTAATGCATTTGTCATTTCAAAGCATGGTTTTCTTTGATGCAAAAGAAGGCAGGACTGAATGAGCCATATAATGTTTAACTGACAATAATGGGATAGAAAGATTATATGTGATGTATAATGTTTGCAGCTACAGTTGTTTCAATGGTGTCTGTGATGCATAACTATTTTTGGGCCTGTGTCCCACTTTTATTTTTCACTTTGTCCAGATTTCTTGCTCTAAGGTTGAGAGGTATGGTTCCATACTAAATCAGAAGTTGTATTTACCTTGGAAGACTTTTCGGCATAATTATGAAAAACAGAGCCTTTTTGATATCTCTGCTTATTTCCAATATAAACTGCTATATAACCTTGCAGATAACCTTCTTATTAAGCTACTTTACTTCTTTTGGAATTGACAGGTATGATTCATCTGTTCGGACATAAGCATAGAGTGCTAATGTGACTTTGATTTCTTGCAGCAGTCTGTGGTTTGCATAATCGCAATAACTTTTCTGTGTTTCTGGGTGTGTAATCAGTTTAACAGTTTTAAAGATGTTTTCCAAAAATAAATAAATAAATAATCCTCTCAAGACTTTGAACTATTGACAAAGTCTGGGAATTTGTTTTCAAAAGCGAAGGTCAGCATTACAGCTCAGTAAACTGTCAGTCTGTGAGTAACTTCTGCACAAATTAAAATGTCTGAATGTCAAATGGCTTTAGATTGGAGGGAAGTTTATTTTTATTTATTTTATTTTATTTTACATTTGTTTACCAGGAAAGTCCGACTGGACACAGGTCCATTTTCAGCAGAGGCCCGGGGAGAAAAGCTCCAAAAATAACACAAAACAATATAATACAATACATGAGAGAGAGAGAGGCAGCAAATTATGGCTGTAGTACTCATACAATATGGCAGAAATTACATCCCGTAACAGTGAGAATCATTGAGGTACAGAATAAACTTAAAAACATTTTTTTACAGTTATAATTACAGCAAGGCAAATATCAATGAGTTTAGTTTTTAGGAGAAAGCTGTTTGTACATAGCTGAAGCTCTGAAACAATCTTTTGGTATGGATTAACCTGGGGATTGACACAAGTTATATGTTTACACCAGTAAGTAGCATTATAGTTTATGGTTTTCTTATTGATTTACTTTTTGCCGAGCAGTTGTTTGTTGATTTATTGATGGTCCTTTTGGTGGTTGGAAATTACATGGATGAATCCATCTCTATTATGATTTTTATTTCAGATATTTTGACTTCCAGACAATTTCATTCAGTGAGTTGGTGTCATGTGATTAATGAGGTTGCCTATTTTAAAAGTAGGGGCTTTTGTGTGTGTGTGTGTGTGTGTGTGTGTGTGTGTAAGAGAGAGAGAGATTTAATATGTATACTTAATATAATTTTGCAAATGGAATTCTTAGTTAAACATGCCCCTCTTCTTGGGCAACTAGACTTGAGTAACCAATATTAGATCTTAGCCATCCAGCTGGGAAAGGTTAGTATGTGGATTTTCCATCTGGTTTGATGAAGGCTATGCTACTTACCCAAGGACTACATTTATGGCTATCCATCCAGCCATCGTGTTGCTGAACTATATTGTTTGATAATGAGAGGAGCTTTTTACAGAAGGTAAAGGTTTTTGTGTCAAGAACCTGTCCATAAAAAGTGGCTTGTTTATGTTGCAGTGAAGGCTGTGGTCTTTGTAGTGAGCATTTTAAGTATAACCAGTATTTCTGAGGTAGAGGACGTCTCTTAAGGCAGGATCTTTCTTAGCCTGGAAAGCAAGCCAATGATGAAATTTATAGGGGCCAGTGAGAGACAGAGGAAAGCAAAAAGCTTTTTAGTCTGTTTGGATAAGTAAGTGAACTTAGTCCTTTGACCTTTTTTGTCAGAAATGGTTGTAGTCTTTCTTTTGGCAGGGTGTTTTGCTGAGGCACATGCCAAAAGGGGCATTGCACTCAATAATGGCTCTTGTAAAGGAAGAATACAGGGATGTTATGACCTCCTTGTCCCTGGATGAGATACCGTTACAATGAAGTGGGCCATGTAAAATGCTTTCCTTACAACGGAGAAAATGTGGTGGTCAAAAGTCAGGTTTCTATCAACCTGGGTGGCCAAGTACCATATGACTGATTGCGTGCTTACAACATTGTTATTAATGTGATAATTTGTGGGGACATTACTCTCCTCAAAGGGGATGATGATGCATTTTTTGGCATTTAGCTTGAGGCCATATTTCTTGCACCAGTTATTTGTTTGGGTGAGACCCTCTTGTAGCTTATTGAGAATTGTTTTATTAAGTCAGTAATGTGAATTCTTTACTTTATTGCAAATTTGTTGGGTTATTTTTGTGGATTACAGTATTGTAGGACTGCTGATGTTGACATTTTACGTAGTTGGACTGCTGGAATGGTTTTCCCAGTGAGAAATGCTAGTGCTGTAGTGAATATCTGTTTATTGTAAATATATATATATATATATATATATATATATATATATATAGATAGATATATTAACTAAGATGTTAGAGTTAACTGTCAGATTAGAGAATTAGAATTATTATGATAATTAGAATTTTAAGGCAAATATTAGGCATTTATTACATTTATTCATTGTTCAAATGCACCTACCAGTACAGCCAGGAGGTCGACTGTGGTTTTCCGGAGCAACAAAAGAGTTAACTATATGATATATTTTATATGCGGCCCCAAGACCATTTCTGTTCACTCAATGCAGCCCCAGCAAGCCAAAAGGTTGGACACCCTGAAAAGGATCTCTTATCTTCTTTGTTATCGGCTCCCTAAGTTTGGTGCAGCCCTTTCTACTTTCTGTTTCCTGAGACTTTTGGCTAAAAGTTTTTATGATCTAGTGTTATCATCAAAAAACAGTTGCTTAACAGCAATCTCTGAAAGCTTGTGCATATTATCAAGATAATCCCTTATTTTCTGCCTAGCATTCTACAGATGATCCTCTTCTTGTTCTGTAAGATTCCCCCTATTCTGCAATAATTTCATCTTTCTCAGTCCCTCTAAATAATAATTACTTCTTAACCATAGCTCCCTTTCTTTTATTTCCAACCTATTTTTAAACTCCACCTTAATTTTATCCCACTCCCTAGCTATATTTTCAGAAGAAATTCTATTATCTTTAACAGCTCCTAAATAATCTCCACTACCCATTCATTAAATTCCTCTCTTTTCAACAGATAGGTGGGAAAGTACCCGTGTCTAATTTATTTTCTTTACTCTGTTTTTATTTTAGCTATTATTGGCACATAATCTGAAATAGTTACTGGGTGGGTATCAAGACCTTCAATTAAATGCATGTGTTCCTGTGAAATGTAAATTCTGTCTAGACTAGCCTAGCCCAGTTTTTATATCTTGGAGAATAATATGTAAATTTACTCCAAACTCCTATTACTGAATTCACATCTTCCTTGCCAAATATTTTCAGAAATTTCTTCAAAACTTCCCCCTCTGTTATATTTTTCCTTCTGGACCCCCCAAATACATCCTTCCTACTGCAGATCAAGTTCTGGTCCCAACCCCTAAGTAATATTCCTTGCTGAAAACTGATTATTTTTCTCAGAATTTTCTTAAGCTCCATTACAGCAGTTTTAGGTGGAATGTAAATACATGCCGCTGTAATCCTTCTCCCTTTCCAGTAGTCCCTTAGCACTTCAAATCTGCCATTATCATCTTTTTTATCTCCTCCTTTCACTATTGGAGCTCCTCTTGCAATTAATATAAGTCTCCTCTCTTCCTTTGTCCCAGGTATTCTGCTGAATAACCATCCTGAAAACTTTTCTTTATCAAATTCACATGTCCATTTCCAAGTGTGTCTCCTGTAACATAGCTATTTGCACTCAACATTTTTAATATAGTTCACTACTCTTTCTTGTTTGTATTTATCTGTGAGGCTATTTACATTTAAATATTAAAGGAAACATCATCATATTAAAAAGTTATTATTTTCACATTTTTTGATAAATGTCTAGTACCAGCTTTTGTATTACATGCATACACTGTTTGGCAGGTTGAACTTTTATAGAGTTGTTTCTTGTCCTATCCAGTTGAGGCCATGTCTCATGTTATAAAACTTTTGTTTTATTGAAGGCCCTCAAATATAAAACAAACACACTCAATACCCCCTAAAACCTATTAACTTAATGCTAACACATAAAAGTATGCATACCTTCAAATATTGAAGCTTTAACCTCCTTTAAACTCATCCTGTTTTCAGAGAACAGTAACTACTTTGGGAAAACCCCTGAATGTTTTCTGAGAACATTATCTCTTAGCCAAATTCTCTTTTTTTCCTCAGCCATTTATTTTCCACAAGACTGTATCCAGCTTCTCTTTATCAGATTGACTTCATGGAGACATGAGAACCAAGCAGCCAGTTTTACTTTATCAGATAGTTTCCATGGAAACATGAAGATCAGCTGCAGAATTGTTACTTAGCTTATATGTATTTGCTAGAAAAAAAGCCTCACAATATTCAATGCTCTTTTTCACTTAATTTCTCTCTCTTAAAACTTGTTAATAAATCAATCTAAGGTCTTCAATGCAGTCATTTCCCCATGCAAGAATGAGAAAAAGCACATTAATCTCTCTTTGTCATGCTTTTTAATCAGTTTTTTTATGCATTGCAGTGCCTATATTTCTTAAAACTAAACAAAGAGAGAGAGAGAGAGAGAGAGGGAGAAAGAAAAGGAAAAAATAAAATTGGGACCTGTTCCAATCCCCATTATACTTAAAAAATAAGTGAAAAATTTATAGCATGTAAAGAAAACCACATGCCACAAAATTGGTATTATTTAAGGAAAAAATATTTACTTACAGTTAACTTTCTCCCTCCTCTTGCCCTCCCTAAAGTAATTTTCTGAACATTAATGACATGAAGTAGGGCATATGCTTTAGAGTCCAACAAACTCTAAAAAGTTCAATATTTCCCGATTTTCTTATTCTGTCATATTTCAAAAATATAATTATTGCATTGTAATCCCATATTAAGCTACTGGTTTTATTACTATTCATCTCTGAAATCCTGTCTCTGTTTCATTTTAAATGTACTCTTGATTCTTCTAGTCAACATGCATGCTCCTTTCCTTCTCTCCAACATTTTCCATTGAAACAGTGGAAAAGGTTTCACAGGTGCAGTCTCTCTGTGGTCTTTATTACCAGAAGAACAAGAAGCAGAGTATCCATCTGTTTCACAGCTTACTTTTTGTTGGACAAACTTTTGTATTTCCTCCTTAGCATGTACTTCATCAAAGAATGATTTTGTTCCTCCAGGGAAGAATACCTTGATGACAGCTGGGTACAGCAGTTTAATTCTCACATCTGCATCTCAACATTATCTCAATAGTGGAATAAATTTGCTCCTCTTCTGTTTGGTGTACAATGAGTAGTAATTCTCCACAATCACTTTGTCCTTCCACCACAATTTTTATCAAAATTAACTCATTCTGCTGGTAGGATTTCATCTTTATTATTAAAAGTCTAGGTTGCTTTCTTATACCCAGGTTTGGAACATACACATGGTGTACCCATTCAACTAACAACTCTTGCTGTGGAATACCAGTTGAGTTGCTTATTTGTGCTTTCATAAATTAATGAAGTCTGCTCCTTCCAGCTTCTATGGTATAGCTGAAAATCTCAGGTTTTCTCTACGTGCTCTGTCCTGTAATTCTATGATTTTTTTGTAACATCTCTTCCTGAGATTTTCATGTTTTATGTTCAGCCATCCTTTTCTTTATTTCAACCTCTGATTTTTGCAGCTTTATCCTCTCATCTGAATATCTATTTAAAGCTTCTTCCATTTCTTCCACCCTTTTTTGTTTGTATTGATATACTCCATCAGTGTTTTGTTTATTTTAACCAGGTCTGTATGCAGTTGTCTTATAACTTCCTGTAGGATACTGGAAGATACGTCTGAAGGTTGCATTGCTTTTTGCTGAACAGCTGCAGAACTCTCCTCAGTCAGTGTTTCTTCCTCACTTTTTGTAGCTGACTTTTTCCAGGTTTTCTGTATTTATTTATTCTTGGAATCCAGGCAGTGCACTTACTAGCCAGTTATTGAAATTTATCCATAAACACAAGACTACTGTCTTTCTCTGCTGAGTTTCTGTTTTCATACTGGGAGAGCTAGAAACAAGTTCTTACTTAATGTACAGCCATCTGGGAAGTCCAGGTATTGGATGTTTATGGTGCTTTCAATTAAATGCACATGCTCCTGTAAAATATAATTTCTATCCAGTCTAGCCCAATTTTGTACCTTGGGGAATAATAATTTTAATACTAGTTCCTACTACTGAATTAATGCCTTCCATAACAAATATTTTCTTACACTTCTCCAAAAATATATCCTGTTTTGTCCTATGCTCCCTTCTAGGTCCACAGGATACATCCTCACTATTACAAATCAAGTTCCATTCCCCAATTTTAAGCAATATTCTCTGCTAAAACCTGATTATTTCTCCCAATATTTTCTTAATCTCTATAATAGCAATTTTTGGTGGAACATAAATACACGCCAGGGTAGTTCTCCTCTCTTGCCAATATTTCCCCTACTATCAAAAATGTACCATTATTGTATTTTTTTCTCTTCTGTCACTGTTGGAGCCCCTCAAGCAATCAACTTTATTAATACCCTTTTCCTCTGTCCCGGATATTCTGCAGAGTCTTCACCCGTAAACTCCTCAGTCAAATTCACATGTTCATTTTTTTTCAGATGTTCTCCTGCAGCATTGCTATTTGTACTCTGCTTTTCTTAATATAATTCAAAACTCTTTCCTTCTTGTCTGTACATGTAGGACCATTTACATTCCAAGATAATGGCTAGAGTAGCCATTACGCTAAAAGCTATTGTTCCTACTTATTATTTGTGAGTTTTTTTCTTAATATTTCCAACTTCTTTTGTCTTATACACACACTGGTAGGGTGATGTTTTATGCAGTGTTTTTTTCCCCTCATCTCTGTTTGAACCTTTTTGCTTTAATGAAATCCCTCAAAAATAAAAACCTTTTTTCAGAGCACCCCATCCCCTAATAACTTAAAACAAACACACAAAATTATGTATATTTTCAAGAAATGTTTAACACTCCAGATAAGAGCAATTGCCCCAAATTGACAGCTGTTCCACAGGCATAACCTAATATAAAGGTAAGGTTACCCATGCTTGTTAAAAACCTGTGTTCTCTCTTACACCAATTGTGGTTGCTGTTTTTCTTATCTCTGTTCCTCTCCCAGATGTGAAAAAACAGCTGGTATACTTTCAGAAAACATTAAAATGTAGCCCAAAGAAAAAGTGCACTGGCTACCTTTAAATAAAACTGAAGTATGCTCTATTCTATTAAATGCATTAAAGTATTACGGCTGCTATCTCTTATTCACTTCTTGTAATTTTTAAACTTTTATTTTTCACTGAACTGCTTTTCATGGTGCCTTTAAATTTTGTATTTCCCTTAGTAAAGAATGCTCAGAACTCTCAAGATTAATTGCTTGCACTTGCAGACAGCTTGCAGTAGCATAGACAATGTTAACAGACAGGACTAATAAACAACTGATTCTTTCTACAAAAGAAGAAATGAAAAATAATGCAATACTATTCCTTTCAGCCATATCTCAGACTGTCACACTGAAGTAAAAGCAGCAGATCATTTCACTGGGTTATCCACAAATCTGAAGAAGTTTCCTTGAAAGAGGTCAGATGTCCAGCTGTCTAACTCCCAAAAATAAGGATTTGTACTGCAGTCGTGATTCCTATAATCAACATCCCACATAAGGAACCCAGACCAAAAGGCATCCATGTCCACCAACACTGCTCAGACATCCTAAGTCACCATCAAGAATTTGGCATACTTGATGCTTCATGCTTGCTGACATTCCAAAATAGGAAAGAAATCCAACTTTGCAAATGATTGTGGGGGAATAAAAATACTTATCCTATCTCCAAAACCAGAATAGACTACATTTCCTGTCAGAAGCAGAGTCTGGAAGTACTTCACAAGACCTTCACAGATAGTCTGGTCCCCCATTGTAGCTCTTTTGGAGAAGACCTAACAGTCCTAATGGGTAGCTGTCCAAGATGGTGTCCGGAACCTATCAGTCATTTGTTACGTCTCTTTGAAGCACAGAATGAGGGTGACATGTCAGATCCTCTGCAAGAGGACTTCAAAGGAATCTGGACTGACCAATAAGAGGAAGTTGGGATAGTAGATCAAAAAGTCCTTTTCCACAGTGATAAACACTCATTTCTTCTTTCTCAGGTCTTTTACTCCAGAAGCCTGTTCAAAAGACTGTGCACCAGGAAATATTAATCAGAAGAGGAATGTATAGTCACATAATTGAAGATGTTTGAGTGTGGTCACCATTGCAACCTTAAGGAGATCTAGCACAATCTGATGTCTAACACCTGGCCAAACTTTCAAAGCTGAATATTCTTTTCCCTCAGCCAGTATGACATATTCCTTACCTTAAATGACCCATGTACTTGTTATAACAATCACATCCACCAGGACATCTTTGGTTCTTTTTTTGCAAGGATTTGGTATTGGGGAAAAGGGAAAGGGAGACGTATGTGAACCCACCACAAGTCCTGTATCTCCAGATTTCAATGGGGTTGGTGAGTGTGATTTGGGACTACAACACTAGGGAGTACAGTTGTGTAAAAATGTACCATAACAGTTGATGTTTTTGTAGATCATTACTGCAGTATTGCTGACCAATGGGACACATCCTGCTACAGATGTACACTCACAGCCATTCTACAAAATCTTAGGCATTTCCATTCATGTTCTATATCTGATTTATGCATGAGACTAAGCACTGGTACTTAAGTGATGTACAAGTATGAAAACCCTCAGAGCATTCTTACTCCAGGAGAAAAAAAGACTGAGGCTAAGGTTTAACAAGGATCAACTCAAACACAAGAAAGAAGAAAAGACAGGAAGGTATGGGAATTTCACCTTGACCAAAGAAAGTGAGAAATATTTGGGAAGCCACATATACTGCAACAATTATCTACTCAAACATTTACTGTTATGGCAAATTGTTACACAACTGTACTATGTTCATCATTAGAGGACTATTGGGGACGTATGGGGTTGTTCACGAGCTTTTAAGCAGAAGGGGTACATGTCATAAAAAACAGAACTAGAGGCCAGTAACCTTTAAAGGATAATTCTGACTCTAGAAAAAAAACATCTATTTTGTCATGTTTAGTAAAAGTGTGAATGGAGGATGAAGTAACTGTGTCTAAGATGAAGTTAGACTCAAAATCCTTGAAAAAAAGCTCCAGAAGAAGCTACTACTCTGGAATAATGTGTCTTAATTGTCCATGGACATCTAGCAAATGAAGGACTGTGTTTTCCTGTTTATTTTGAGGACAGGGAACAATGAAGATTGGTTTGGAGACATTTCGGTGACAAAAGAAGGGTTAGTCTGGAAGGCCGCTTTGGCTTCCATATCAGCTAGGAAAGGGGTGGGATACGCATGAAAGTGTCCATCTAAGAAACCTTTTGGCAGATGTATAGGCCACTAAATACTGGTTCTCCAAATACAGAATTTTAAAGAAGCTGGTCCAATGTGTTTAATGCATTTCAAGCACATACTTCACATCCCAAGGAGGAGGAGTAGATTCCATGGGGGGCTGTTATGGAAATTGCCTTTAAAAACTGACCTTTCAACATGAAGAAAGTGGGGATTCAACTGCCAGGAAGGCAGAAATGCCTGACAAATTCACTTTGAGAGGTGTATACTCGACCTGAATTGAGAAGCTCATACAAATATTTGTGTCACTTTCTCCCTAGACCAGACAGCTATCTACAACATCATGAAAGAAAACAACATCATTGACAATAACAAACAAAATCCTTCAACCAAGACCAAGTTTTATTTTTAAAAAGAGAAGAACTGTCAGGGACCTTTTAGAATCAAAGATTGCAATGATCCATGTGAATATAAGAACTTCAGATGCAGAATGCACAACTGCTCATTCTGTGAACATACGAGTGATAATTATCCTTTCACATGCCTTAAGATGAAGAAAATGTAATACAAAAAATGTAAAGTTGAAGTTAAATTAGGGTAGTGTATAGGGTACAATGCTTGAAATATGAGGCATTCTGCTTGGGCAAGACAGTCAACAAATTAAAAATTCAAATTTCTTAAAGCTCTAGGTTTCAATCCCAAAGCACTTCCATTCCTGAAGCAGAAAGAAATACAAATGTATAACATTATAGAGCCCTTAAAACATTCTATCAACCTAGCGCAAAAACTTTTTCAATTCTTGAACCTTAGACATGCCATGACAATACTGCAACCCCTTCATAAAAACCCAAATTTAAAAATAAACAATAAGATGCTGGACTTAGTCCCTTTTCCCAGACTGAAAGATAAAACAATCCAAGATATCTATCCCTACCTTAACTGTTCAATACAAGAAATGAGGACCAACTTAAACCTCCCTAAATCACACATAATAATCCTAAGACAAATCAAAGAACTGTGTTCCAGTTATCTCCAAAATATTACTATGACCAATAGTGACATAGAAACTTGTAGCAGGCTTTGGAAAACTATTATCACAACAAAGAAAACTATTACCAATTCATATAAAATGATAAATGAAATCAAATACCAGAAGGACCTCCTCTTCTCTAACTACTGACAAAAAATTAAACCATCCATAAATGATCAGCAAATAAGCCAGGCAATCAATCTAACACTGAAGATTCTACCCCTCAAAAAGTTAGCATACACTCAGCTCATGATCAATAATAATGCTTATTTTACACCTGCAATCCTACACAAATTTAACACATCAAAATCACCTTTCTGCCCACACTGTAAGGACCAGAAAGCTGACTTAATCCATGTATTTTGGAGCTGTAAATGTGTCTATAAACTCTGGAACTCTCTCAAGGTACAATTACAAAAAACGGGTTATCAAACATCAACATTAACTTGGGAATTCACTCTGTTACACATTCTCCCACCCAACATCCCAAGAAAACAAGCAAATACACTTTTAACAATTTTCCTACTAATGAAACTGTATATAGCTTTTAAATGGCTAGATACGATAAATATCTCTTGAGAGGGTTTTAAACAAGTAGCTATACAACACCTTTTAGCTCATAGAATAGTAATAGATAAAAGAAACAAAAACATGAAATCCAGAGAAATTTGGGAACAAACCTTTAACATCATATTAGCATAATTCATCACACAGCAACTTAGAAATACACTATAATGGAACCAAAGAACACATACAAGTTCAGATATTAAATAATAACTTGGATATTACGAATGTATATACTGTCTATATAACTGTGGAATTAACAATGAAAGCATCTATGTACATAGTGTAAATAGATATGTTGTATGACCTATATCCTGTGGTATTTGACATCAATGTATAACATATGTATATGTGTATGTATGTATGTATGTATGTGTATATATGTATATATATATATATATATATATATATATATATATATGTGTGTATGTATGTATGTATATATATATATATATATATATATATATATATATATATATATATATATATATGCACACGGTCATGTTGTAAGATGGTTTTTATTTGTGACATTTATTAATGTAAAAATAAAAATTATTGAAAAAAAAAAATTCAAATTTCCTTTTAAATAAAGTCTGCAGAAATCCTGGGCTAAGACTGAAATTGGTCCAGTGGATCAGTGTTCTACCCCAGTTAAATTCAAAACAAATATGATTTAGCTAAATGCAATATGGAGGTGTGCTAGACAGAATTATGGGAAAATCCCTGAAGGGCAACCAGAACACCCTTCTGGAAAAGAACTTGAAAGGCAGGTAAAGCTGAAATGATATAAGAAATTGGGTCTAAATTATGGATACCTCTGTCAAGAGGATACTTGCACACTGGACAGCAGTGAGCCACTAGATCTGTTAGTTGGGGAAAATGTCAGTTCATTTCTGGCTAGTAAGTACACTTGCTGGATGCCAGCAAAGAAAAATTTTGGAGAACCTGAAATAAACCAGAAAAGGTAAGAGAAAACACTGGCTGTGAAGCATTGGTTCAAGCGATGACTTCCTGTAAGCCAGAGAAAAAAATAAGTGAAATATACTCAGAGGTGATTAAAATAAATGAAACACTGAAGGGACATATGAACCCAAACAGAAAAAAGAGGGTAAAGATCCATCGGACCCAGCTTCATACTAATTCATTATTATAAAGTGTTCATCTCTATAATGGCTAAAAGAATAACAATAGTAATGCCAAATTTGATAGGTATGGATCAGTGTGGTTTTGTGGAGGGGAGACAAACATTTGACAACATTACAGAACATTGATGATCCAAAGGGAAGCAGAATGTAAGCAAGTACCATTGTTGTTGGTGTGTCCTGATGCAGAAAAAGCCTTTTCAGAGTAAGCTGGGACTTTATGAGCAGGGCAATGGAAGCATTTGCATTAACCTGAAAAAAATCATAAGGTTGATTAGGATGATATATAAGTGATCAGAGATGAAAATTAAAGTGGGTGGGGTCCTTTCTGATAATTTCTGCTTGAGCAGAGGAAACAGGCAGGGTTTCTTCCTTTTATTTGCATTATATTTAGAACCATTGCAAAGAAAATAAGAGAATCAGAAATTCAAGCATATAATTGGTATAGTAGTAAAGAAAAGCTGGCTCTATTTACAGATGATATTATTTTATACCTGACAAAACCAGAAAGAGATATTACAGCATTGTGGAACATTTTGAGACAGTTTCATATCTTTTTGGGCTACAAAATTAATGAAGCTAAAACAAAGGCAAAAGTGGTAAATTATGTACCCACACACAAACTGGTTCAGCAATATCATTATTTACGGGGAAATAATAAAATGAAGTATTTAAGAATATGGATTGAAAATGATTCTGGCGTGGCACCTAAGGATGTGTGGGAAGAGACTAAACAAAAGATGATGCAAAAACTGAGAAAATGGAAGCTTTGTTATATGGATATGGATAGTAAGATACCAGCAGTCAAAATATTTTTAATCCCTTTAGTCTTATACACAGATCAGGCATCTTTTTATCAACCAGAAGAGAAGTTGTGGATAGCAATTAATAAAGAGCTGAAGGACTTCATCTGAGAGGAGAAGGAGAAGAGAGTCAAATGGGATAAGTTGATTCTTCCAGTAGAACAGGGCAGATTGGGATTACCCAATTTGAAGGGTTATTTCAGAGCTGCACATTTAAGGCTCCTATACATAGCACAAGCAGAAAACTATAATTCAAAGTGGAAAGGGATGATGTTGAAATGGGGGACGCTCAAGAAACAAGGAGAGACTGGGATTTTGGATGCAGGCCTTTAAGGTCAATAACAATAATCATACAGAATATTATATCCATGAAGTAGCAGAAAGTATTCTAAGAACTAAGCCAACACAGGAATGGAGAAAGGAGATTGTGCCGATATGGATGACTGCAATTAGGGATATAGACAATAGGCAAGATGGGGCTGGAATTTATTGGAGAAAACTGGCAAGGAAGCCAAGGTATTGGGACCAAATAACTAGAGAGGGAAAGATGATAGAATGTGAAGATGCCAAGAATTTACTTGGATTGCAAGTTAGAGATTGCCTTCCTTATCAAGGATTGATGTCAGAGTATAGGCAAAGAGAAAGAAATAGGGGATCCTAAATGAAAGACAAACAGAAGCTGCCATTAAAAAGGAGTAATTAGTAGAGCATATAAAATAGTGCATAATAACTATAAGAATCAATCAGAGGAGGTTAGAAAGGATTGGGAAGAAAGATTGGATAAGCAATTCACAAAGAAGCAATGGGAGGATATATAGTCGTCTCTCAAATATGCAACAAAATCTAGAAGATTTAGGATTTTTGCTTGGAAATGTTTACATCGTTATTTTTATACCCCAAGTAGACTCCAGAGAATTTTCCTTAGGTAGACAGCAAATGTTAGAGGTGTGATAGAGAAGAAAGAGGTAATTGGGAGCATATTTTCTGGGAGCGTGGTGGGTTGGTGAACTTTAAGGATTCTCTGTAGGATGCTCTGTTGGACATGCTGGGTGGGCGGATTGGCCTGATGAAGAAGATGATTTTTCTGATCTATGATAAGAATCGGAATTGCCAAGACATAGTAAGGCCTTGCTGTGTCAAATTAGTGCCAAAGCTCAATAAGAAACTTATTTTCAGAGACTGCTGAATCCATCACAGAAGTTCTTTCTTGAGACATGGGAGAAGAGGAACAGGAAATTCTAGAGCATATGCATGCTGAAGCCACACAGACTTCAGAAACCAGTGGAACTTCCTCATGTGGAGTTTGGCCAGAGGCAGCATCAGAATGGTGGAAGTCATGAACTCCAGAGCTCTCAGAAACTCCTTGACTATAATGGAGGCCAGGGGAAGAAGAGTTTGAAAGAAAGAAATGAGAGTTAATGCCTTTGGAGGAGACAGAGATGCCAGCATTGGCACTGTTTGAATCCTGCAACCCAGAAAGACATGATCCTGAGAAGGAGTCAGGGAAGACTTTTTGAAGTTTATTGTGAACCCCAGGCTCCGAAGAAGAGAAATGGTAAAATGATGATTTTGCAAAAGGACCTTTGGAGAAGATGCCTGAATCAGCAGGTCATTCAAATAAGGAAAGATATGGATCCCTTGAAGCCTTCAAAAGGCAATCACAGGAGTGAGGCATTTGGTGAATACCCTTGGGGCAGTAGAAAGGGCAAAGCACAGAATTGAAAATGCCAGGAAGCAACAGAAAAGGCAAAGATCTCCTGCAAAGAGGATGAATTGGAATATGGAGATAAGCATCCTTGAGTTCCAGAGATACCAGAAAGGCCTGAGGAAGCAAGAGAGGGAAACTGGACTGAAGAGACGGCATCCAAAAGGAAGGCACCTTCAGAAAGGTGTTTAGATGGGACAGGTCTAGAATGGGTCTCCAAATACCTTCTTTTCTGGGGACTACAAACATTCTTGAATAAAACTCTTTCCCCCTTTGGGACACAGGCACCTCTTGAATAGTACCCTGAGACAAGAGGTCTCAAAGAACTTCTTGGAAAAAAAAGAAGTTGTTCCCAAGGAGGCTGAGGAGTGCTCGTAAAAGGAGGCCAGGAAATCCAGACCATGAAGTACCCTTGCCAGATGAGTAACAGAACCCAAGAATCCTGGGTGATTCAGATCCAAACAGGAAAAAAAAGAGGAATGTGGCTGGGAACAGATGGATAGTCAGACTGCACCTGGTTTGTCAGGAAAGGAAGGCTTAAGCATCCCTGCAGTCTGAGTGGCCTTAACAGGAGGAGTCCATTTACTAACAAGTTTACCTTTAGAAGGAGGGTGAGATTGCCTACCAGCACAGGCTGGCTTAAAAGGGTAATTTTGCTGAAATTTAAGCACAGGAGAAACAAAGACATGCTTAAGCTCTTGTAAAGCCTTCCCCTTGTCCTGAAGAGACTTAAATTAACCAGCAGCCGCTTCACCAAACAAAAGATTATTATCCATAGGAGCATCCATCAACTTAGCCTTAATATCATCGGCAAAGGCTGAAGCCTAAGCCATGAATATCTCCCCAGAACTGAACCAGAAGTAGCAGCCCTAGAAGAGGCATCTGCTGCATTATAACTACATTTGATAGAATGACAAACTACCTGAGAGGAAGTCCCAAGCAAAGAAAGAGCAGAAGATTTACTCTGAGTCTGGAAGATCAGAAAGAAGCTGAGAAAGAAGAGCCAAGACATACCTAGAGATATGGGTGTAATAATTAATAGCCCTAAAAGCTAGGGTAGCCAAAGTATAAACCTTCTTACCCAGCCTATCCATGGTTCTACTGTCCTTGTCAGAAGGCAGTAACTTGGACAAAGGAAGCAATTGAGACAGCTTATCAGGGGCTACAGACACCACAGAGGAGTCAGCAGCAGGACATTTAAACAAAAATGAACAATCCTCAGGCACCCTATAAAACCTATCAGACTTCTTGGGAGCAGGGGGCAGACAATCCAGCACTTTAGAGGCATTGGAAAAAACATCCAATAAAGCAGGCAAGACAGGAGGAATGGCCGCAGGTTTAGGTGATTCCATCTGTAGTAACTCATAGTACTTCTTATGTATATCCAATACCTGGGCACAATTCCACTTAAAAAAAGTTCTATCATCCTAGAGATTGTGTCCCCAAAGGAAATTTCCTAAGAAGGAATATCCAGAGTATGAGAATCTTCCTCCTCAGACCCGTAGTCTAATGGAAAAGAAATCTGGATAGAATAAGCAAGGGAATCATCATCCGAATGCAGGTCAGAAGAATTCAATTCTCTGGGGCTTTTAGGAAAAGAGGACCAAGAAGGAGCAGGAACTGAAACCCCTTGAGGAGGCCTCAGTGACTGTAAAGCATTAAATAACCCCAGAGTAAAGGCCTTCCACTCACTTTGTGGATCCCTAACAGCAGAAGAAACATGATTCATTTTCTGTTTCTTTTTTAAGGGGATATTCATCCTAGAAACCTGAGAAGGCCCAGACTCAAGACAGCATTCCACAACTGCAGTAGGAACCTCTTCCCTAAAGAGAAACTGTGGAACCCCTCTAGACCACTTGGAAACAGTCAACCGTGGTTCCCTCTGAACGCTGAAATGGACACTTGCAAACCCTCGGATGTGCTGCCCACCAGATCCTCACCAGCCTCCAACCCAGACCTGGTAGAAGAATCTGACAAAACAACCAGGTGAGCCTCAGGGTTCATAATAACCTCAGGAGAAACTCCTGGCAGAGGCTGGACAGTGTAAGATTACAGTGTTACCTTATGCACCTTCTTCTTCCCTGCCAGCTGACCCTCGGGGCAGGAAGTTCCATCCATAGCTGTAGCAAGAAGCTTAAGATGTTGATTCTCAAGATGCAAGGGAAAGAAAGAAAGCCTACTATGAAGAGTTTTGGGGACAAATGCCTGACAAGTTGAACAAGATGTATGGTCATGTGCAGCACCTAGGTAAATAGATACTTAATGTGCCGGCCTTTATGGGGGAATTAGTCTCCCACACTGGCATTTACCCTTCCTGGATGACATTAACCCAAAACAGCACAAAACAAACAGAAAAAGTAACCCAAAACCCAGCTGGGCACTTATCTGCAACTGTGAGGACTCCAGCAAACAAGAGTAACCACAAAAAAGCCAACAAACCAGAAAAACGGTAAAAAAACAGACGGAGGTAACAGACCAATGGTTAAAACAGCATTTGGACTGGTGGCAAAGAAGTTCTGAGGATGGTATGCCTGAACTTCACCTTTATACACTACCCTACGCAAGGAGTGTGCAGGTGATGTTCAGCGTACCTTAAAGCAACTGTAGACTTTGGTAAATTGGCTGCACGGTGGGCTTCATAGCAGGGAATCCCATTTGTAAGGAATACTGCAGCGATGAATGTAAGGACATCGATTACTAGAAAATCAAAATCAAAATCTAAACCAACTATATTAGAAGTAATGAATATAGTATCATAAATAAAACAACTGGAATTGAGATCTTTAGAAAAGGAAAGGAGCAAACTACATAGGAAAAATGGGAATTGTGGAAACAATACATACAGGCGAGGAATGAGGTTTAAAGAAGGCAGGACTTAAATGAGCTATGCAGTGTTTGACTGAAAGTGATTGGGTAGATTATAAGTGATGTATAGTGTTTGCAACTGGAAGTGTGTCAGTAGGGTTTGTGATGTAAAATGCTTGCAACTAGGATTGGGTTGGTGTGGTTCGTTTTCATTTATATAAATGTATGATTGCTTAAGTTGTGGTTTAATAAAAATATTTCTTGTTTAAAAAAGGGGCAGGAATTGAATAATTTATGTAATGTAGCTTAGGTTATATGATATATAGCAATATATGTAAAGTATAGTATTTGTAAACGTGAACTTGTTAATACAGTTTGATTACTTTTATATAAATTTAAATTTGCCTATGTCACAAGTAATAATTCAATAAAGGTGTTAAAAAAAAGATTTAGTCCTAAGCATCATTGCAAGCTGTGCTAAACTAAACATTGTCGTTCCAATTTGTTCTTCTTTAAGTGCAATGCAATAACATGGCTCATATGTCTATCTTTAAGGATTGTTCATTTGTCAACTATGATGCCCTGAAGAATTACCTTATGTCAGTTAAGAGGGTCTGTATATTCAACTCCCATCAACGCTTACAACTGAATTGGTGACTTTTATGACCTTCTTCAACACTTTAAATGATAGTATTGATTAATTCATCTCCTTGAGGCATTAGCATAGTGGAAACACTTCAATAAACCTAAATGACAAGAGTTACAAAATCTGCAAATTATTTAACCAAAAGAAAAAAAAACACAGGGTAAGATCATCTCCATTCAAAAAGTACTCCCTACCACAATGAGAAGAGTCAAAAAGTCCTGCATGATAAAAGTTGCCATGAAGACAGATGACATTAATAAGACCTTCTCCAATCACAACCACCACCACCACCTCTACAAAAAAAAAAAAAAAAAAAAAAGAAAAAAAAGAACCACTAGAAATAAGAATACTACAAAATGATATTACCGTAACAGTCAATATAGCTGGAAAAAATTCAGGGCTCAAAGGGAGAATCCCATCCATTCTTCCTCCCTGCATTATGATTCCCATCTGAACTTACATGTGAAATTGTCAATTCTGCCCTCAGTAGAGTCAAAAACACCAGTTAAATAGTACCAGGCTAGATAGCAGGTAGCTTAATTTGTTAAGTCAAAATAAATATATTATGTAATCCTCTTAGGATACAACCATTTGTAGTGCTTTCTGGACTTCTTATTGATGTTTTTTGTTTTAAATGGGAATTTGTTCAGTCAAAATAAATATATTATATAATCCTCTTAGGATACAACCAGTTGTAGAGCTTTCTGGACTTCTTATTGATGTTTTTTTTTAAATGGGGGGTTTCTCACTGGACTACTACCCTCAAATGGGGAGCCCAAGCAAGTAAGAAAATGTTCAGAACTTGAATAGCATTAAGCAGATCAGATTGTAGGCAGGCAATATACGAGTTCTTATCAGCAATAACAAAAGGTTGAATTAAGGTAATTTTTTTTTAAGTGTATGTGTATCCCTATTTAGTGCGTTTGACAGGAGGAGGTCAGTCTGATTCTGTTAAGCATTACGTTTTGTAGGCTAGTCCCTAAGTACTTTTTCACTCTAGGTACATAGCTTTGGGAGACAAGCGCAAGGCTTATTGCCCATCAAAGGGCCTGATGCTATAGATGCTATGTTTTGAAGGCATGAATTGATATGTAGTGTTTATTCTGTAGGTGCAAAATTCATATATGAAATTTTCATATTTCATAGTATGGTTGACATTCACTTTTATCATAGGCTGTATATCCTTTTGTGTTCAGGTCAACAACAGATATTCTAAGCAAATGGTTTCAAATACTAAAAGGTAATTTAGTTTATGATAGGCACAGGTAACACAAACATTGAAGCCCTTTGGTTCTTTTTTTTTAATCATCTTTATTGAATTATCACTTATGACATACGCAGTCATGCATTTATATAAATGAAAACAAACCATATTGACATATTCTCAGTTATGCAGCACATATAACCTGCACAGTCATTGTCAGTCCAGAATTACATAGCTCAGTTAATTCCTGCCATCCCTTAAACGTCATTGCTCCTCCAAAACTTATTTTGCATGTATAGTTCCCATAATTCCCATTTTTCTATGTAATTTGCTTCTACCCTTTTCTAAAGATCTCACTTCCCATTCTTTTATCTCTGTTAATATATTCACTACTTCAAATACGACTGGTTTAGACTTTGATTTCCATTTTCTTCTCATTGCTTTTTTTGGTAGCTACTAGAATTAAACTTAGCAAGGCCTTACTATGTTTAGGCAAATCAAATCCTGTATCCCAGCTCAAAAAATAATTTCCGTAGTTACAGTAATTTGCTCGTCCAGTATTACAGAGAAGTCTGAACAGAATTTATTTTTAAACCCTGCCAACTCATTACACTGCTAAAAAAATATTTATCAATTACCTCTATCTTCCCCATCACACTTCCAATATTTAAAATCTTCCTGAGGAAAAATTCTTTGGAGTCTGCTTGGGTATAAAAATACCTGTGCAAACACTTCTAAGCAAAAATCCTATGTTTTCTGTACTTTGTTGCATTTTTGACAGCCATACATATATCCTCCCATTGTTTCTTTGTGAATTGCTTATCCAGTCTCTCGTCCCAATCTTTTCTAACCTCCTGTGATTGAGTCCTATAGTTATTATGCATCTTTTGCTTTTTTTGAAAAATCTTGTGCCTCTCCATTTGCACCAGATGGCACATAATTTGTATACAGTACAAGGTACAATATGCTGTATTAGTCTGTCAAAAGCTGTATGAAAGATGATTATCAACCTTCTATCAAAGCTGTCAACCCAAGGAGGATCAAGTAGGCAACTCCATATGCTGTATGGATGGAAGTGTCTGTATGGGTATTAAGTGAAAGGTCACCATTTACAAAGGAGTCCAAGGTCTTGTACTTTTCAGCTTCAAGTTGTTGCCCATCAATGTATCAAGCTTGTGTGCGCGCCACATCAAATGCCATTGTGCTAAATGTTTTTACTTTGAAAGCAGGTCATTCCTAATGCACCATTTCCATACAATCTTAAGTGATGTTTGAATGGAACTGGTGTCAGTATGGTAATTTGTATAATTGGTGAGTCAGGCACTGGAGTTGTAGCAAGATGGAGCCTTCAGAGACTCCACTAGTGACAGGGGATGGTGAGGAAAAATGAGTCCACCTGTTTATTTTGTTCCTGTTGTGTATACCAATATAATCAGTTGTGGACCAATATTATTGGGCTTCATTTACCTTCAAATCCCAAAAATGTATATGCAGTTCTGCTACGGAGTTTAGTGCTGGAACATCTTAGCTTGATCAAGGTAAACCGCATAAGCAGATAAGCCTTACCAGACAGTTTAAAGTGGTGATTTTGAAAAGTGTGATCATTTCTGGGAAAAAAAAACCTTTATAAAGCAGCATTCATCATGGAAGTTACATATCTACACATCCCAATAAAGTCATCATACAGGAGATACCTGATGTTTCAGATTGTTCATCATCATTTTTGGTGTGCAACTTCTCCATTTGGGCTATTTTCACCCTCCTGAGTATTTACCAAATATTTGCCTCCAGTATTTACTTAGTTCTGAAAAAAAATCATATTTCCTTACCTGGACAACTACCTCATAGTAGCACCATCAAAGGATCTCCCACAATTTCACATTTCACATACAAGAGCATCAATGCAATCTCTGGGAATTAACCCTAATCTTGCCAAGTCTTTCTCTAGAACTTCACAGACAATAGCCTTCCTAGATGCCACTACAGAATCTGTGCAGATAAGGGTGTTTCTCTTCCAAGACAAAAAAGAGAAAATCTAGACACTTAGGCAAAACTTTAAGGTTCAGTCAACAATCACATAAGACAGGTTTTGACTGACCTGAATTAAATACCTTCCTGCATAGTCTTAGTCCCCCCGGTACACTTCATATGAGGAAAACTCAGTGGATTCTCAAGAACACGTGGAGGAAAACATTTGATTTTTTTACACAAAAATTCCCCCAACTCAAGTTGTAAAGAATAGAGAATTTTTTTATGGTGAATGGATTCCATATCCTTTCCTTTTATATTTCCCAACTATGACCCCCCCCCAGTCACTGAAAATGTAAAAACAGATTTTTGTCCAGGGAATAGATGGTTGACAGTGACCCAGGTGATTGTGGTTTAGTTGTCCCCAGTTCTGGTAGAGCCAGGCATGGAGAGGAAGGAGTGAAAGAGGCATGGTCCACTCACCTCTCCAGGGTGGAGAGTGATGGTTGTGCACACTCAGGTAAACTGGGCAGTGTTAACTCCACAGTGGAGATTGAGGAACCCATTGTTCATGCCTCAAAGAGTGGGGCACAGCTACCTGGATGGTATGTCCTTTGCCCTTATGGAAGTGAGAGGGCGGTCATCATTCATCCCATTGAAAACTTTCCCCTATGCCTTGCTGGGCTCATGTGTTAGGGCTGAAAAAATGAAAAGCAGAAAACCTCAAACTAACCCTGACGGCTATCTGACTAATGTCCAGTCCTGGTTGATGCTAATGAACGTGAACATATGGACTGAGTGGCCATTGAGGGGGCTGGTAATCAACAGACAGAAGAGGCAAAGAGTAAAAAAAATATATATATTCAGTCCACCCTTGCAGCGCTCATCTCAGCAGTTGCACAATTCAAGGTATATTACCCCCTTCAGAGATTTTCTTTCTTACAAACCACAAAGAAATTAAAGATATATACAAGGCCTTTTAGCATTCCAGGACAACTTTCAACACGAGTAGACAACACTACTCTAAAGTGGTATATAAACAGGGAGGAACATAATGTGAGTTTTCAGCTGAACTCCACAGACCATTAACCAAGCTATGTACTACACCTTTACTTAAGCTGTATATCTGCTAAGAATTGAGAGCCATTTGGCAGATTATGTAGCAAGGATTACTGTGGTGCATGAATGTAACCTATACCTAGATTTCTTATATCAGATAACACGTGTGGGACTTGCTTAGTGAATGGCTCTTTACTTCACATCATAGTTCAAAAGTTCAGGCATTTCTCTCTCCTTTTCCTCAAATATTAACTTGATAAAGATATACCTTTCCTTTATATGGTCCTATGATCATATTTATGCATTTTCTGTACTTGTGCTAATCTAGAAAATGCTTCTCTTTAAAAGCCTTCCCAAAGGCATTCTTCACCAAGACAGATAAAAAGCTGCATTCTCTCTACATGGAATCTAAACTTCGTATTCATGTTTCAGCTTATCCTGCCTTAAAAGCCTAGATGATACATTACCGGTTCCAAACAGACTCTCTTAGCTATTCAACACTGGATTTTCTTGAGTACCCAAATCACCCCTTTCAAAAAAGAAATGTGTTAGCCATCTATGTAATTTAATTTCTCTGGAGTCCCAGCATGCATTACATCATCTTCACAGGTGTCTGCTATTCCTGCTTTGAAAGCTTTCCTGAAGGGATATTTCACCTAGATGGACAAAAAGCTACATTGTCTCTATATGGAGCTTGAACTGCATATTGAAGGAGTTTACAATATCCCTGAACTTGAACTTCATATTGGAGTACCCAAATCACAACATTCAGGAAAAGCTGACTTGGCCATCTGTGTACTCCTAAGCAGACAAAAGCTACATTCCCTGTACTTGGAACTTGAACTTCATATTAGAGATATTTGCAATACCCCTGAACTTCATCTTCATGCTGGAGTCATCAGATGTCCTTATTAAGAAAACATTGCTTCAGCATAAACATTTCTTGCTTTTGGCCATGGAGCATATGTCCCTTCTGCCCAATAGGAGAGCATTTCTTTAGTCATTGAGGGAAACGTAATGTAAGGTTCTATGGAAAGATGAATACTACTAAGAACCTACCCCTGGAAAGATTCTTCTGGTAGAGAGTAAGAAGCCGTGGTGACCACATCAGCCTCAGAGTGACTGACTGTAGTAAGACACAGCTTTGTGTGCTCCTAGTTTCTTTTTCTCCTGCTTTCCTGCCCATTGCTGCCCTTTCAAAGGCTGGAAATTGAATAGTAGACTCTTAAACAAGGTAGGGCTCACTAGCAATTCTTGTTGCATCACACATAAGTTGATAACACTTTTTGATGATTTATTAAAACGATGCCTTCACCCTGTTGGACAGATGTGTACCCCAGGGATGTTCACTCCAGCCATAGACATCTTTGACTGTAGATTATTTGCAGAGGAATATATAACAGCATGACAGTGGAGGCATGTTTCAGCACCACCCTCTAGGTAGTCTTCAACATCATAACCAGCACCTTACACAAAGAGTAAAAGAGAACCTTCTCCAAATAAGGTATATGACACAGACACTGAGAAAGATAAGGACCTTTCCTATTGTGATACAGGCGGTGAAGTGTCCTAGAGTAGCTTTCTTCTGCCTCTCCTTTGAGGATACCTCCTTTGAAAAAATGATGAGGGGTTATCACACACCCATGAGAAAGATATCTTGAACTGATGGATATTGAGGAGTCCAAGCCAATGGCTATTCCTTTAAGCTCCCAGAGATATGAAGGCACCTTTGACAATGTTTCATTGTGGCTGCTAGCGTCAAGGTAGTCAAATGCTTTACGACGGCATTTAACTTTCTATATTAACATCCATTTGCTGACCTTGCAGTGATTTTATTGCATGCTGTTATGGAGTTTAAGCTGGTACATTTCAATAATACTCTTTTGAGCAACAGAGACAGTCATATTTCCGGCAGGTTTGGGGAAAATAAGTATATAGCCTTCTACTTTGGAAATAAGGGCTAATCTAATAAGAATAGCTCCATCTTATGTAGGCATTAGGATTGATCCACATATCAAAATTTTCTCAGGATGCCAGGAACCCAACCCCATCCTCCCATCATGCACTACACATACCAGTCTCTTCTGTACTTCTTAACTGTGCTTCACAATTGCTTCCAAAGAAAACAGACCCAGACCTTTTTTGGCTTATTTTGCCTTGAAGTTGGTATCCATGTGGTGACTTGAGTACTTCTTTGTATTCCTTTTTCTATACAGATGTCTTTACTTGTGAGACAATATTTTTTCTGAATTTTCCTAGCAGAATACTTTGCTGTGTCATTATGCCTGGAACCACAGTCTTACAGTATCAGAACATACAGTTAGCAAGTATAGTGATGGTCAGGCAGTCATGCCTGCTAACAGGCATACACTTTATTTAATTTTACTTAATTTGTTACAGTGAGGCTGAAAGTACTTTTAGGTTCTCTTTGTAGTTGCGGTACTCAGTTGAGTCACATGACAAGTTGTCATGAAAAACCTAGAGCACACCTACTTTCACTGCCTTTCTCTGCTTAGTCTAGTACTGAGCCAGAGAACCCATCTGGATGTTTAGATCTCTATCATAATGGTAGGCTTCTCCTACTACAATTAAAGTTAAAATCTGTTGTAATTAAAAAAATAGTAGTTTATCCTTTCAACCTCCTACAGCAATTGCAGTAAATTATTCTGTACCAAAATTACTAAAGAGTCTTTGTTTCATTCTTCATACTCAGTAAAAATGTGTGCTGTAGTAGTAGTTGAGTCCACTACTTTAATGGTCTGAACTATTCTAGTTCAACCAGAAGACCAGGCTGGTCTAATCATGTTCTCTGCATTTGCCACCTGTAATAACTATGATAAACTGGCTGAAGCTTTTCTTAAAGTTCAAAGCCACTGGTTTGGAATATCCTCAATGATATAGGGGATCATTGATCTTCTCTGTCTGAATATACTTCTTTTTTTGTCCCAGTATCTGTACTGCCTACAAGCCCATCACTGGCACATATATTTTGCAGCCAGCATTGACCATTCATATTCAAGTGGAACTTGGATCTCTGAATGGTTAATAAAACATTTGCCATAGGACTGCCCATATACTACTAATGGATGAAGAGGACTCTCCTAAATGCTTTATCCCATGCATGGATTCCCTGATATTATTTATGGAATTATCCCCTTTATTCTCACTAGGGGTCATATATAATTATCAACCATGGGATGAGTAAGGACAGTCTAACACCAAACTGGATTGGTTAATTCAAGCACCAAAACGGAAATTGGCTAGGCTTAAAATGGTCCAAAAAGACAGCTAGCCAAGTACGGACTATGAAGCTAAGAAGCCCATGACCCTGAAATCCATTCTGGTGTTAGTCCTTTCGGCTCTGATGTCATTTTACCCAGTATTGGTAATACATCACGTTTGTATTCTTTTAATGACCATTCTGACACCTGTTTCTCTAGTGTCAGTTTTGGGGTATCTATCACTGGGTCTGGGGACGTCAAAATAGGTGATGTGCTCAACTCTAGCTTTTCTGATGTTGGTGGCAATGTTTGTGGCTGCTGAGTCTACTCCCCATATGTTTAAAACCATAAATGATTTTCTTCAGTAACACTGGCAGGATCAGGATTTTTCTAGAAGTCTGAAGTCTTCTCTTTCCAGAAAGATCCTTTACATCTCTGACTCTCTATCAAGAGACAAAGGAAAGCTCCTTTAGAAGCAAAGCATATCAGGTCTCCCTTACAATCCCCAGTGAAGGATCTGGATGATGTAGAAAGAAGCATCTGTCTTCCTTCTTTCCTATCCCAAGACCCAAAATTTGGTGAACATCTTCAATTGATGCAATGAAAAGGTTGTTTGTCAGAAGACTCCGTACTTTCTCCTCAAAGAAGACTGAAGAAGTCCTGCATCTTTACCATGTTTAGATAGTACATCTGCTGGTAGATGTCCTGAAGGATGCTATTAAAGTTGCTTGTGAAAATTCGGACAGGGCAGTCCCACTTCTCAAGAAAGTAGACTGTCTTTTTTACCCCTTGGGACTATGCAGTCTGAACAGAGACTCCTAAACTACATAGTATTATCTCTGAAAGAGCCCTGAGAAAGACTCTTAGCTTCTTCTATATCACCTAACTATCCTTTACACACGGAGTCTTTTTGTGTGGGATAGGTTTGGAAAGTCTATTCTTGTGTGTCCACCATATTGTCTTTATGGGTGCTGAAGTATCCCACACCTGGTGCACTTCCAGAGGGATTTCACCAAAGGAATGTGCAGGGCATTGAAAAACTTGGTAAATGGGCCATTGAAAAAAAGTTAAGACTTAGACCTCAGCCTCTTGAAATATGAGAAACCCCACGGTGCATGTTCTGTGCAGTGCAGTGCAGCGCAGCAGAGTGGGAGGTAGGTGTTCAGGCAGCAGGAAGCAGCATTGCCTTATGCTGTAACTTCTGGCTGCAGCTAATAGATTTCAGAAAAGACACTAAAATGACCATTTTAAACCCTCTTTTAGGTCCCTTCCTTTAACAGTACCAAGAAAATGTGGAGAAACATGGCAAGACCTTTACTACTGTGGATGCTAAATACAATGTTGCACAGCATTGTTTCAGTACAGTATAGATGAATCAGTGTTGAATGTTGCTCTGGCAAAGTAGACTAATGCTGGTAAGAGACAATTCTTTGATCCTATTTTCCATCAGGGTCATATATTTAAAAAAGTAAGAGTTACTGACATTTGCCAGAAGGTCACACTTAGTCCACAAGTGGACAGCAGTGATCATGAGACCATACCTGACTCCCCATTCTGAATTTCTGATGGTAGATAGAGGTTGTTTACCCCTCCACTTGAGTGCTTAGAAAAAAGCAAGGGCAAGCAGGTTGAGGAAATTTTATCCAAAGAATACTGTAGCCTTTTTCATATCCTCCCTTGTTGTCCTTACCAGACAGGCATGAGAAGGAGGTGTAAAACTTCATACCAAAAATAATCCAAGGGATCCCACTAGTCCAGTTAAGCTTAGGATGTTTTAGATTCTTTTGGTTCTAAAGAAGGCAAAAAGCTTTGGACACATACCGGATCTGAATTCCCTACACACCTTTCTTCCAAAAGAAATCTGCCATCACCATATGAATATCACCAGGGATTCCAGGAAGCATCTGCTCTTACTATTTGAAAATCATATGACTTCCAGACTTTACCCTTTGGTCTCACCTCTGACCCAGGGTGATTACTGAGTGCATGCACATGACAGCAGCTTACCAGAGACTGCACATGGCAAAGGTCTTCCCCTTCTTAGAGACTGGCTGCTTCATAGACCTTCTGTAATGGATTTGATACACAACAAGGGCAGTTTTCTTCAAAGTATTCCATGGGAATCACAGTGAACATATCAATGTTTTGTTTTATTCAATTTCAGATTATAACAATTACTTGCTGCTTATTTTTAAATACAGTCCTTTGCCAGCCCGTCTTGAAGCAGGACAGGCCAATTTCTTTGCAGCAAGGTATGGCTCCAGTTGCTCATCTGATTCAGTTCTAGCAGACTTGTAGAAAAGCTTTTTTGCATTATAACAGATTCAGTTTTTATGGTACCCCATACCAGGCTTCACATGAAGGTTTTTCAGTGGACTACTTTGGTCCAGTGGTTTCAAAATTTGGATCCACTGTCCTTTCCAATAAAAAATTCCAAGGGTTACCATTCACATCTTCAGTTGTGGATAGAGCACACTTACTACAACTGGAAGGACATTCCAAATGCAGACTCCTCATGCACCAGTCACTACAGATGCATCTACTATGGGGTGGGGATGGGCAATACAATGTGGAAGAGCGTTTTGGCTTCATCTGGTCATCATAGAAGTCTCATCTGCCCACAAGCACCTTACACATTAGTACTAGTCTTCTGATGCTGGTATTTTAAGACTCCTTCCTCAGATGCTCATTAGATAACATGGTTGTTCTCTGTTAATTCAGAAAGTAGGAGGGTCTCTGTTTGACCCACCTACCAACTTTGTTAAGATGCTATGACAGTTTCTCAGTGCATCATCAAGATTCATCACTTTTTTATTTAGAAGTAAACCAGAACGAAGTACAGCAGATAGTGGATTAACAAGCACATCAAAACTAGTAAAAACAGTAAAAAAAAACACTATTGAGCTGAACTAGCAAAGATGACAAACTCCAGAAGGGAAGCCACAACTGGTAATGAGCCAGCAATTATTTTATTGTGTGCAAAATGGACTTTAAGCACAGAAAATTTACTGTTGGCTTTTTGTCTGATACAAACTATTCAGACTTCTTCATAATAAATACAGTACATATTTATAGCCATGTCAATTAAGTAATTTGATCAGATAAATTGGAAAATAGTGTTAAATAATTGAATATTGCCCTTAACGGAACAGCTATTAATATAAACATATACTACATGTAAGAAATGGTGTTTACCTTTCATTAACTCATTTTTCTTATTATATAATATACTTAAATAAAACTTTAATAAACCTTGGGATAAAAACTTAGTTAACATCATTTAGTAGATGCAGAAAGCATATATAAAAATATAAAAAACATATATAAAATTATATAAGAATGTCTAAAAGTACATATTTAGAGTGTATAAAAACATTCAGTATGTCAAGAAAAAATACACAACATTTAAATAATAAAACATTAAAATATACAAACTCAACCTTGATAAATAAGCCTGGATTATAGCTTAAGAGCTTTTTCTTTAAAATAGGTATTATAGAAATATTGTCATTGATGTCGGGTGTATGTGTGGCATCTAGCCTAATAATCCAAGCTAATTCCTTAGCCTCTAAAATGTCCTTCCAGGGTCCCTCCTATGGCTTGGTAGAACTTTTTCTAAGATAGGAAATAGGAATCACTTAAAATCTTTGCATTTGGGTAGAATGCCTATAAAGTGCATTATTTTCATTTTGTTTAGAAATATCATAGTAGTGTTCACAGATGCATTTCGTTAAATGCCTTTTTGTTTTGCCCACATAAATTGCTGGGCAGGTAGAACAAACTACCAAATACACAAGCCCCTTACTAAAACAATTGCCGTGTTAGGTGTGAATGCTAGAACTGAAGTTGTTATACAGGAAAAGGCCTTTTTCATCACAAATATATTTACATTGTTTCCATCTACCACACTTAGTAGTTCCTTTTAAACTCTTACAGGTAATACTGAATTTATTACTTTCTAACAAATTCTTAATATTTCTAGCCCTTTTAAAAATAAACATATGTTTTTGACCAACAATCTTTCTGATTTTATCATCATGTGTAAGAATGTTCCAATATTTACTAATTATATTTTTGATGTTATTGGACCTGGTATTGTAACACATGTGATCTGGGGTATGCATTAATGTCCCTTGTACTTACAGTAATCTCAGGATTTAGGTCTCCAGATGGCTCATCCCACTGGATTAAAATGTTGGGGGTCTCTGTCTTTAGTAATTTCCTTATGTTCATTCATGCCTATTCCTGGCAAGGGGAGATATTTCATAATGTAGCCCCTGTAAATCTTATCATTTAATGAGTGAACTAAATTGAAAGGCTACCACCATTCAATGAGCATAGATTCCAATTTCATTCTTTCCATGTGGAACATATGTCTATCTGAAATCATACAGGCTAGCCTTACAAATTGTCCCTTGACCAAAGTTTTTTGCTGGGAAAAAGGACGAGGGCTAATAAAGTTGAGGTAGCTCTTTGAGAAAGTAGGTTTTCTGAAAATATTGGAACAAAAACATTTGGATCCTTTGGAAATAGTAGTGTCTAAGTAATTTATGTGATTAGGATTTACATTATATGTAAAGTTTAAGAAGGTGGTAGTTTGATTAAGATACCAGATAAATTCTGGAATGGTATCTGTTTGACCAGATCATCATATAAAGATATCATCCAGGTATCTTAAAGTTTAATATTTTTATAGTATTATGATGGAAATATGTATTGTTGCCCCCAAGTTAATATAGCAAGGTTGGCAAAAATGGGTGCACAAACTGCATGCATTGCTACTCCTTTTATTTGTTTGTAGATCTCACTTTCAAACCATATGAACTTATTTTCTAAAACTATTTCCATGAAATCCACTATCATGGATATTTGTCTGTTTGCTAAAAAAAAACAAAAAAACAAAATTAACCAGGGCTTCTTAAAAAAAAAAAATCAAGGCCTATATCCTGAAGAATGTAGGAGAAAAGATTTATTACAGACAAATAGATAATGCAGTCTTAAAGGAATGCATAAAGCTGGAAAGAATTTTAAAAGGACTACGATATTTTAATTTTTGAATGGAGTTTAACTTAGGACAAAGTTTTACCATAATCTTATTGAGCTATTCAAAATACAAAGTCTTGAACTGTTAAATATGATTGTACAAAATAATAATAAGAACATAGAAGATTTAATAGCCAAAAACAGATCACTTAAATAATGCCATTAAGAATGATTTAATGTTCTCTGAGTACAATAATGAATATAACAATGTGTTTCTCAGGGTGGACACCTGTGTTAATAAATTAAAAATGAGAAAAAACTTGCTAAGGACAAGGCACAACATGATGCAGGGGAAATGTCCTAATGCTACTAGTTATATTGCAAAGCAGTCTAGGACCATAGAAACAGTTACAGGCAATAATGAAATGTTTTCTGGTAATAATGAGGAAGTGTTTTCTTCCAATAATAGCAATATTAATTTCAGTCTCCAGGACCCCTTAGATTGGCAAGCAAAAATCCACCATTATCTCCATTACAGAACAAAAATCAGGGACAAATATACTCCAAACAGGGGAGGAATTACAGACATGGACAGAATCAGAACATGAGGGGGAGGAACAGTGATCACTGGAACTAGTTTTTGAGAGTAGTTTTTGACTACTCTTCTACAGTCTCTAAGAATAATTTTACTATTTACAATTATAGTTCACTTGATATCACAGATGAATATTTTTTACTATTTCCAAAATGTTTCACCTTTGTTCCTATACCCACATTTAACCTAGATGACATTTTAACTGAAGTCAAACTGTTTATTATGAAAATTAATTTTAGGATACAGCCTAATGGCAATTTATAAGAAAATAAGCAATCCCTTAGAAAGAAAAGTATAGCTTTGCCTATATCTAATATTACAGTACAAGTCTTTTTAAACATATATAAAAAATAAATTTATGAACAATATGCCTTAGGCAGGATGAAAAATAAAAAAATATAACCATAAGAAGAAAGAATGCCAACTATTGGAAGACATTAAGAAAAATCATTCTATCAGAATAATGAGACCAAATAAGGGAGGAGTCATAGCTATTTTTGACAATTTAAACTGTATTGGAGAAATGCTGAAAATTATAAATAATGGAGGCTCATGCACCCCTGCCTCCTTGAATGAAGTTCATCTTTTATATCACAAAATAGACTGTTTCATAGAAGATGGCCTATTACAACATGCTTTTGACAAAGAAATGTATTGTTTTTTTTGAAGAACCCTAATCCATCAAGTTCATGATATTTGATATTCCAAAAAACTAAAAACAATAAGAGTCTAACCCCCCCTTTTTAGACCAGTCATTTCTGCCTCTGGTTTAAAACATAGTATTTCGCTGTAGTCATAAATAAAATATTAAAACCTATTTTGGACTTTAACTCTCATATGGTCAAGGATTCCTGGGAGTTTTAAGAAGACTTAAATGAAGTTTGTGGGAGAAAGATTTACCCCAGTATTAAATAAAATCTGTGTAGGCTCCATGTAGTGTCCAAGGCATGTACCTGTGTACACAGCCACAGTTCCCCCTCGGCAGCATGCCATGCATATTAATCATGGCGTGTTGCAGAGGGGATTACAATAACATGGATAATGAATTCATATAAACAGTAGTACAGAAGATGTCCTGCAGTTGTGGATTGACCAGGAATTTCCTGGAAAGATGTTATGCACAGGATAATAATCCTTGTAATGTACTCTGCTATTGTATAAATATGATTTTTATTTATTTATTTATTTGTTTTTTAAT
Organism: Protopterus annectens; assembly: GCF_019279795.1. Lineage (NCBI taxonomy): Eukaryota > Metazoa > Chordata > Ceratodontiformes > Protopteridae > Protopterus > Protopterus annectens. Next base: position 1,456,515,654 of record NC_056733.1, read on the forward strand.
GCTTGTTTGCATGACATGGCATGGTGCTTAGCATTGAGGAGCTTTGCTTAGACATACACAACTGACACCTGCCAGAAATCTAAACATTTAAACCGGATATAATATATTTGTTTAATTTTCTTTTTTTAATGCCTGTTTGCATGGCACGGTGCTTAGCAATGCTAACAGGCACCTTAGTAGTATATGTTAAGATATATTGGTTCTCTCACTACCCTAGTAGCTAAATAGGTTGAGTCATGGCCTAAAGTGTAGTAGGTCCCAGGTTCGAGTCCTGAATAGTCATACCTTTTTAAATTTAATGCCGTGAGAATGTGTGGGGTGACCTATAGGGCAGTTTAATACAAAAACAAAATTGTTACATTTGGAAAAGCTACACAATGCTAAGCACCACTTAAACATAATCAATGGCTATTCCTGTTTGCGCATTGCTAAGCTCTGCTGAAACCCGGTTGTGCAAGTTTGCATGATGCTCAGATCAACTAAAATGATTTGCGCAATACTAAGCAACATGTCACTTTTTTGAAAGCTACAGTATGATGTGTAAGGCGCAGCCTATATTAAGGCCAATAGGTGGGAATTCTACACTGTTCATTGGAGTCCATAGTAGCCTGTTGATATGCCTGGCAATGTTGGTGATGGAGCCCACTTTCAGGTGCAGAGGTGGGGTGTGCAGAAGTCCAGAGTGTTTGTTGGACTCCTGGTGAGCAACTATGAACCCAGCTGCTGCAGGGCGATTACCATGGTTCAGAATATAAAGCTAAAGCCTTGGATCAGTTGGCCAGGGATCCTGCCAGCATTACATGGCATCTCCCACACTGGTGAGCAGTGTCATCATTACTATGATGACCTGAAGCAGAGGAAGAGGGGAGCCTTGGACACCTGGGTCCAAGAAGTTTGGGCTGGGCAGACCCCACAGATATGCAAGTATGTTTGCTACTACTTTACTAATACACAAGCTGAATCTGTGCAAAACTGGTATACATAATAGTTCACTTCTCTTCCAACAGCTGCAACTGAATGGGGTCACAATGTCCACTCTCATGCCTGGCCAGGATGAGACGTGAGTGTGGAAAGTAGGGAAAACTGTTTGATAAATGTAGTGCAATACCCACAGTAAGGTTCAGGTCTGTCTTCTGGCCAGTTTGAGTCAAAGAATGCTCTCTATTCCTCCCACTCTAGGAACAAAGTATATGAGTAAGGTAGCTCACATTCTGGGCAGATATCATGAGTATAAGTGACAGATTCTAAGGAACAATCACAATAAAGTTTAAAGCAAGATTGTGCTTTGATAAGTAATGTGTTCAAATAACTGCAGAATGGCTGTATTCACTGGATGTGTGTTCTAATCTGATGTTAGACAATTATTAAATTAAGTGCACATGTCCCCTGGAGTCACAGCTTGTGAGTTCTACTCCCATGCCAGCCAACTAAGACATGACCGGCTGTCTAGTCTACTTAATGTACATGAACATACCGCTCAACTGTCATGATTTTTTTCATAATGTAATGGCAACTACCCAATCTGTCTAGTCCTTTATTAGCAGATAAATGATTACCTGGAATGCAATGTATTTGCAAATCCATTTACAGAACACCTTGGCAGTAATGTATGTGTACAGTATGTGAAACAGTTCTCTGTAGTTGTGTACCTGCATTTGTTAGGGTTTGGCCCATACTGTCCCATGCTAACAGGTTGAGAGGTATGTGCATGCAACATCATCTATACAAGAATTGGAGTCTGCACTCACAACTGACACTGCACAAGTATGTATTAGTAGTCTGCATGTAGTAATATCATCTGCGAGTTTGCTAATGGTATCTTTTTTCTTTTTCTCCCTACCCCTTATCTTCTTTAATTTATTGCTGTTATTTATTATTATGATTTGATATTAATATATTCTGTTAAACTGACTGTTATGTTGGCTTTATGGGTTATTTCATACTGGTTTTCTGTTAACATACTTACCATTATGTTATTTGTTGATGTGTTCCACATAATATACCTTAATATGTATTTTGATTAATCAATATTATCTTCCATTATGTTAATACTAATATTTGTTTGGTTATTACTTCTCTTACCTTATGTTTACATTTAATTTACTACAATGTGATAAGGTAGGCCAGTTCCAGGTGATCCTCCTGCCTTGGCTTCCACGGCAGTGGCACCGGGGCCAAGCACATCTGGGCTGCAACCTGGTGATGTCCTCTCTGCTGCCCCTGCACTACCTGTGGCAATGGGTACTTCCACCCCACAGGCTGGGCCCCCCTTTGGTAGCAGCAGTGGATGGGGTGATTTTGTCACCTGTGATGAAATACCCATTATGGTGCACAGATTGCTCCATTGAACTGTCGGAGCTTGCCTGCACCAGATGGAGAGCATGCTCACCACCCTGGTGGGGCATCCTCTCCCCAGACACCAGCCTCCACCATTGCCACCACAGGGACAGTGAAGGAGCAGTGCTGACAGTTCCATGGGTGAGGACTTGAGTCACACTGCTAATGTGTGGATGCTCCTGAGACTAGGATTCCACAACACCCTCCCCATCCAAGGCATTCACCCCCTCTAGTGTCAAACACCAACCATGTCTGCTGTCTTGTCTGTCTGCAAAAGCTTCCTCACCTTCCCAACTTACCTCCTCCACACATATCTATGTCCCTTCCCCAACATTCCACACTCACCTTAAAAAAAAAATGAAATCCTGTCTCCCCAAAAAATATCATCCCATACATAGCTCTCCATTTCACACACATAGCCACTGGGGACACGTAATTTGGTCCAACTGACTTTTCAAAGCAGTTAGGTTGTCATCACCCCTCTTTGGGGGTGACAATCCAAATTCAGCTAAAAGATATGTTAAAATGCACAGTTGTTGCTGATGAAGAAATGGATAGCTGTGGTTCTTTTCTACACCCATCTTGCACATCCCTACCTGCCTTTCACTATGTTTTTCCACCTGCTTGCACCGTTTTTCACCACTGTCCTAGCTCCCCATTTTTCTTTTCTTTAAATATTTTTTATGCCAAATAGCGCTGTACTGATATGTACTTTTGGAACAATATTAATCACATTCAAAATGTACACCTCTATCCTATTTCAAAGCCACAACCCTTTCACCTGCAGAACAGTGGATCATCCTATGAAGCCACACAGCTGCTAATAAAACCTGTTGTTTTAAGAAAAACAAAGTAATACTGTAGCTTGTTTAAATGGAGCAGCACATCATGTCATACCACACAAATCAGCTAAGAGATTCATACAAAAATGGTACTGCAATCAGCACTCTAGTACACAAATACATCACTATAAAGGCACACACATAAACTTAGATGTAATTGAGGTATCTGATAGCAGGTAACCCTGTAGTTATGTCTACAACATGTAAGAATACACTTGATAAAACATTAATAGTAATTAACTCTTGTAGTAATAATCTTAAATTGTTGAGTTTGTTATTATTGTTTTCACTAACATTTATACTAATATTTTTATTTTTACTGATGATTTGTCTCTATGTACTTATTTCTGTGGAGCTTTTCTCCCTGGGCCTCTACTGAAAATGGAAATTTCTCCAGCTAGACTAGCCCGATCAACAAATGTAAAATAAAATAAAATAAATAAATAAAATAATGGAAAAGAGGATGTTAACTGGGACTCTGTTATACAAATACAGCACTCTAAAGCCATACACATACTAATAGATGTAAGTGCAGTATTTAACAGCAGATAACTGTGGAATGATAACTGCAACATGTAGGATTTCACCTGCCATAACAATGAATCTGTAGCTCAGTCTATAAAATGCATTAAAAAATAACTTTTTGGTACACATGGTCCTAGGTTCAAGTACAGCTGTGTCTATCAATGAAAATACATGTATGTGGCCATCAGTATTATAAAGTGTGATATATATGTATGTCTCATCACCTATTTATCCACCCAAAGCAGTACAGTTGGAATGTCTGCATCTATATTACAGAGGGCAAAGGCATATTGTTAGGACCACTCTCATCCTACTCCTAGTGCAACAGGTAATGCAGTAGGCTGCATTCCCACTGGATGTTGAAGTGTGTACTGAAATTGTTGACCAGTAAAGATGAACTGAGCCAGGATAGACCACACACGAAGCCTTTAATGAAACAGAATAGGACCAACAAAAAGCATTAAGCGCTTTCTCCCTTTACAATATAGGGCATCTTCAGAGTAAAAATGAACTGATGTAACATTCTAATACTTATATCATAGATTGTAAACGCCCCCAATCTAATTATCCAATCACTCTTTACAACTCATTAATGGTATTAAGAAGTAAAGACATCAAGTACTCAATACTATTCTAAATACAAATACAAATAACAAATGCAAATAACTGGCCCACGGTACCATAGAAAACCATAAAAATAGACAAGCATGTATTGTTGTAAAAACTGCATAATAAAAACAAAACAAATCAAAAACAAAAAATACATACTATAAAACAATAAGACAAACTTTTCGATGATATAATACCAAAGCACAACTTTTGTAAAACTATTAAAATGGCAAGTATAAACTATTACCACTATATAACCTAAACTAATGTGTAATAATGTTATTGGACTAAATAAAACATACGAAACAATATAAAATATATGTATTTGGTTTTAATATAATAAGTAATCGTAATTGTGAATATTATAATAATAATACCTTCAAAATTTTTAAGAAACATTATATATGAATGGACCTATATTTTAATATACTAGAAATTGAGATGTGTTCATTAATGCCTGGAGATTTTGAGGCATCAAGTCTTAATTGCCAAAGGCACTCCTTGACCTCCAGAAGTGTCCTTGCATCCCCACCCTTGTCATTGTAAGGGGTCCTGTCAATGACAAAGAATATGAACTTTTTGAAATTTGTACATTCCAGGCTATGCATATAAAGTGCATTTGTAGTTTGTTTGTTTTTTATGTCTCTAACATGTTCTAATATCCTCAGTCTCAATTTTCTAATAGTCTTACCTACATAAAAGGTAGGACAACTGAGGCATGTTGCAAGGTATATCACCATTTTGGTGTTGCAATTGCAAAACCCTGGGCACCTTATAGTCCTACCAAAGTTATGTACTGTAACATATGGACCATTATTGATGTATTTGCAAGTGCTGCAGCATCCACATTTGTTCATCATTGAATTGGTATATACTTCTTGCTTTCCAGCTTTCTCCATTATTTCCTTTACATTCATCCCTCTACTGTATGTAAAAACAGGGTGGCTGCCCACTATTTTGGTAATATCATTAGTAAGTACTGTCTGCCAAGAATCATAAATAATGTTTTTGATATCACTGAAATTGTGCCCCAGTAAAATTACATTGCATTTCACAATGTTTTTCTGGGGATATCACAAACAACCACAGATACACAAGTAACATACATATATGTTAGTTAATTGCCAGCACACACTCAACAGGGGAATACCATGGCATAACACATGATCTGGCAGTTGTCCACCTGCCTGACATCACGGTTAATGTACACCTACCTGTTTTGTAGGACACACCAAGTGTTTTGGCTTGCATTGTCTTACTGATACCATTGGCTGACACACTTACCTGACACACATACCTTACTTCCCAGTGGGGTGGCTAGATTCAATCTGGCTCTGCCTGTAAAAAGGCTGCCACAGGTCCCGTGCTTATTCTTACAGCTTGTTGTCCTGCAAAGTGTTCACCCTTTCTACTTATGCCTATTACCTGCAGCAGCAGCATCTTCAGCTTCAGCCTGCAGCACACACATTTGTATGTAAATAGTAGATGCTACAGACTTCCTTTCTGCCATGATATAGGATCTGTCCACCACTATTTCCAAACCCAACAGAGAGAAAGGGGTTGTAATGTACATTGAAGCCTTATATCTTACTCAGTGGTTGCATGGAATTGACTGATTATAATGCAAAGCAGATGTGCTGGCTGGAATTAGCAGTTCAGAAGCGCAGCTTGATTCTGAGGCAATCACTCCCTAATACAGAACCATGTTAAAAAGGCAAACAGCTAGCTGGGGAAAACATTGTATGTGAGAATTACTTTTCATGGTCAACTCATTATCGATATTGGTATCATTCAACAGAGGAGCATTGTGCTCCATCAGGTATGTAACCATTTTGTTTCCAACATGATGCATATTTGTCCATGTACTTAGGGGGAATGGTGATTATAGCAGTAAGCCTTGTGTGGAACTATACTTCTGACATGTCATTGATCTGCAGATGGGTTACACCTACAGAGGAACTAGTGTACAGTACTGGTAGAATGCTTTCTGTTAAATAGGTATACCACTCTCCTGGGAATTTCATGTTGATAGAGGTGGTAATACTACACTGCTATTTTTGTGGCACTGCTTGTTTTAAATATTACAAGGGGGGTATACACATACGGGCCACAACTTAATGGACTTTTGTGTTGGATGTGTGACCATACCATACAACAGTATCTGTCATAGCACAAGCAGGGATACATGAGTACTGTCACTGTCCTACTTGCATCCACACCCTTAGTATGTTTGCTTGGTGTTGAATGTGAGATGTGTAACTAAGCAGTGATTACTGGTAGCCATCTGTTATTGCTATATCTCTACACACTATACTGCCATGTATATGATCCTGACATATGTTCCCATTTTGTTGTCCTTCAGAAGATATGTATCCGAGAAGCTGGGGCACTTTTATAGAGGCAGAAGATGAAGCTATCCTGGATACCCTGCATCAGCATTGCCAACTCCTGCTGTCTAGGGGGAGGACAAACAGGGAAGAGTGGGGTGACCTGGTTCACAACGTGAATGCCATTGGACACCAGAGCAGGACATACAAGTAGGTGCAACACAGTGCCATAGATATGATACATTTCACCCACAGAAGAGCAGCAGATGTGGCTAGGGATCATGGTGTTACCGGTGGAGGACCTGCAGCAGAACAACCACTGTCAGCCATAAAGGAATTCCTGGTGAACCTAGGAACACAGGACAGCTCCCAGGTATCCATTACATGGTATGTTGTGGATATGGGTGACACCATTTACACACAAGAGGAGCATCCAAGCATTGGAATACTGTAGCATTTGCTGTTTCACACTGTACATACTTTTATGTGGGTGGCAGGTATTATTTGGGGGGATAGGAGGTTAGTAGCAGTTTAAATCTCATGCCCAGATTGTGACCTACATAGCAAGTAGCAGTACATACTGTAAATGTGAGCTCTGTGGATGTATTAACCTATCATAGTGCAACATGGGTTGCTGTTTACATTACCTCTCCCTGAATTTTTCACAGGACCATCAGGAATCATACTCAGACATGATCCTGCTCCTGGTAAGCATAACACTGTTGTGATACAGATATAGACTGAGTGCATTGTACTTGCTGAAATGTCAATCCAGGCCTGCTGGCTGGATTGATGTACTGTCTGCATGATTGCCAACCTCACAGAGTTTTACAATGGAACATGATTTACAGTCATACATATGCCTTGTAGGTGTGATCACACTGATAGATTTGCAGTATTTATAGGACAGTTCAGTTCACCTGTGCAGAGGGTTGACATGTCAGCAGTCTACATCACGTTGCTCATAGATTCTTGAATAAGAAGCTTATTATTTACAAGCAACTACAGAATTTTTTTAGAAAGTAAGGTCCTCAGGTCCTGGAATATGAGGGTGGGAGTTAGACAAGTCTGTAATACTGACAGCATTGTATGCACCTTGACTTATATTGCAAGATAGCACTGTAGATCATAGTAGTGCATGTACTAATGTACTGCTTTGCCATTTTTCTCACAGATGACCAGGGGGATTGTTCTCTGTCCCCCTCACAACCTGATTTCAGTGTCTCTTCAGACTCTGATGATGATGGTGTCCAAAGTGGGGCACGGGAGGGAGGGGGTTTGCAGGGGCTGAATCTGTCACAGAGGTTGACATCCCTCTTCTGCCCTCATTATCACCATGCATGGTCAGTCTGCCTGTGCAAACCCAGTCCCCTTAGGCCACAGATATTGGACAGTCAGAGGGTGGGAACATTGAACAGGAAAGTGTGGGTACTATGGCTGCAGTGGGTGTTGATACTGGTCATAGCCAAAGAGATGGTGTGGTTCCACACAGGCAGATCGATAGGGGTGCTCATAGGAAGCCTGCTGTCCTTCCACCACCTGTTGCAGGTGTCCTGTCACATGTCACTCGGTGTATGCTTAGGGCTTGCATGGAGGCACAAGCATGTTCCGAAAGGACCTCCAGGTGAATGCTCAGGGTTATGGATGTAGCACAGTCTGACATCTGTGACTGCCTCCACAACATTGATGATACTTTGGATCAGCTGACTGATGGAGTGGAAAGATAATGGTCTGAGAGAGATCGAAGAGTATTTGTCTTGAAATGGCCATTGTGATGGAACGTCTGGTTGGAGCTGAGTGTCGGACCCATGGATGTAGTTCAGCAACTACATCAGCCAAGCGTCCACGTGGCTGTGCTTACTCATGCTCCCATAGTGGCAGTATATCTAGTGCCCCAGAGGTGAGTGTGCTGTCTATACCAAGACATGGCAGGCCATGGGCTTGTTGTCCTGGGTGTTCCTGTGAAGGACACGGTCCTAGCAGACAGCAGTCACCCTCAGTTGGTAGCGCTGCTTCTGACCTTGGCCATGGAGGTACCAGTGCAACTCCTGGCAGAGGCAGTTGCCATGTTCAGGGGCAGAGATGGTGAACTGTCAGCTCTGCCATGCATGGTTCAAAGCTGTCCAACATAAAGTCACATAAATCTAGCATTGAGCTTGACTGTGTTCACAAAGACACTCACACACTACTGCCACAATCAGGTCACTTGCAGACACACACAGCACATTCCATGGTCTTGCCCTCTTCCCTTCCTGATTCTCATACATGCTTGCCAACCTATTGGGTCAGCCTTCGCCTCCTGCACCACCACACAACACCCCGTGAAAGTGATGATACCTGTGCCACATCCCTGTCATCCTTGTCATTGATGCAGGGAAATGAAGCTATGTGTCTGATACACAGGGTGACTACCTAAAATTGCTATGTATTCCTTTAATCTGCTGTTGCCTTTCTAATGCTACTTGTACTGGTCACTGGATGAATTTGTAATGTATGTATACTTACAAAATGAATGGTGTCCCATAGAACTGTTCATGTTTCAGATTCTGGATTTATTAGGACACACCTATGGCTACAGTGCTACAATAAACCTGTAACCATCAGAGCACAGGAAGGAATGTCAGCGCAGAATCAAAATGTCTTCACAAAGGTAAAGCAGTAGAGGTGTGTGGCTTTATAGCTGAATATGTGTATCACAGGCTAACAGGGACAATGGCATCATGCAGCCTACTCCTGCATCCATAATCTCTGACTGTCTGCAACCCTGTGTCCATTACGGACATTTGTCCCCATCCAGTTATGATTGTCTTGTTCTGCATCCCATTGTGTTACTTACACATGATGTGCATTACAACAGAAGTGTGGGTCACATAGATGGGGAGCGTGTTACATGTAGTGTGAAGTGTCATGGTTACATACCTGTCTCCGCACCATGGTCTATTTATACCACAGTCAAGGTGCAGCTATGTAGAACAGGTACATCCCCTACTGGTCCTTTCTTGGATCTGCAGATGGTACACAGTGGGAGCTGACAGCTCCCTGTATGGAAGCCATACATGTCCCCTCCAAAGCCTGTAGGGACAGAATACACAGTTTCAGCCTTGACACAACCTGCATTGGACATGTTATGTACACTGTGTATTGGGTTATTGTAGGATCTCTCTGGCTGTTACGGGTTTCAGATATGCCTGTGTACTTACAAGACCACAGGTGTCATAGCACTCAGTGATAGGTGTGGTGAGTGCCACATACAGTGTAACAATAACATTCTGGAATTTACATGCCATACCTTTATCTACTGGTTGTACAACAGTGCATGAAGTCCCACATCTTTATGACCAGTGAAGGTTGAAGGCTACATCAGTCTCTGTGTACATAACTCCCTGCCTACTGGCTCAACTGTTGTAGGTGTGTGGACAATACAGTATTGTCCAGGGAGTGGCTGACTGCCAAAATTATAGTATTGTGCATACCTTTGCTGTAGTATTTGTCAATGTTTCTGACAGCAGCTGAATGTGTGTGTCAGGCTATCTTGGGTAACTGTTGGTTCTGTGAGTGAAACATTGTCAGTCCCTTATTTGCAATCATCTGCAAATGTAGCTAGTCTGAGGTCACTGACAGTGGCTGCAACTGCAGAGAGGGGAATGGCTAGGAAGGGTAACCCCAGAAATGATGTGTGTTGGTAGTCCACTGTGAATGGGCTCATTGTAGCACTGGCCTACAAAAGTCTAGCTTCTCAGATAATGACTGTCAGACATTTGTCTATCCAACGGCTGACATGCAAGTTTGTAAAATACCTCCACAGTGTCCACAATGCCTGACGGCCTAATCTTGACGAATACGTTGTTGGGCCATGGTAGTTGGGGTAAGTCATTTTCCCCTCATACATCGCAGTTTGTAGCAATGAATTCAGTACAAAATTTAGGGTAGGCATGATCTGCCCTTGAACAACACAAACTGGGTTTGGGCCAGTGTCTGCAGGTGTACTACATTGTTTATGATCATTTACAAGATAAGTGTTTTCATAGCTGTAAGTGTGAAACTACTAAGACATCTTGGGACACCAGTTGTCACTGCAGGCAACTTGCCCTGTGTGCAACTATGTATTGACTTTACTTTCAGCATGGCTTCCAAGAAGGTAGTCTGCCAACATGTCTGTGTCTGTAGAGACCAAAGGCAAGCAGTGTGTGGGGAGGGGGGGGGATTCATACGTACACCCTTACAACCTGGGAAAGGTAAGTAGGTGCTGTTCACACAGTTATCTTGCAGATGCACATCACTCAAGCAGTGTGTACTGCACTAACACAATTACTTTGTGAGGAATGCTGACAAGAGGATGGGATCCCCTGGACTGCTGGTGCCTGGATACTAGAACTGCTGGTCTCAGCACAACCACTCTCTCCTGGGATACCATGTCCCTACACCTCATCTCACACCAATAGCAAAATGTTAGAACCAAACTCCACATGAGGTGCAGGCCACAGCCTGTTTGTTTATCTACATAGTTTTCCCACTTCATGCAAGGTTCTATAGCCTTGACATACCCTTTACTAGGCAGATGCCTTGAATAGCAATCAGAGCAATCATTACAGTGTGGCATGTATTATGCCTAGTATTCCAGGGTTCTTGGGTTTCAGTAGGGTAATGTGCAGATGGTGAGTTGGAGCACCACAGTGGCAGTGATCCCTGTTAGGTCAGAGTGTTACAGCAGTTCATGCAGCCTGACCATCATCAGCTTCATGGTACATGTCTACATGCCATGGATCTGAGGCATACTGCAGAGGGGTGGGCACTTTTCTCCAAAGTGTGTGTACCCACACTTGTCCTATTTATGTCAGACTATACATTCATGTAACTGGAACACATGTCTGTGTTCCCACATCATGTCACACAACATCCAGTGTACTGTCTGGTAGCCTGACAGGCAGTGCAGAGTAGCAAGGCCAGAGTAATGACCACAGAGTTAAACAAGTTCTCTGTGCATGAACAGACATCCATATCTTCACTGGAAGGTGTGCCACCTGTACAACTCCATAAACTTATCTGTAGCTGACAGGAGGACAAGAAGCACCTCATGGCACAGCAAACTGGGAGCAGTCACACAATCTCCCAGTTATATTACTCTCCCACAAAAGGGTCTTCATGAACATATGCCTGTTTGCATACTCATGGCTGTAACCCCATGCAAATGTGTATGTAGTATCATTTCCATTGGTAACAATAATGTTTTTGGTAGTAGCACCAAATTAGCCACACCTGATGTACATACTCAGGGGTGATATACATGGGCACACAGGCCTGGCCACACAGGTTTACACCTACCTTACTATAGATCACCATGTCTCCACAGGGGTAAGATGGGTAGTATATCATGCTTGTGTCATTAGTGAGGGCACTGTGACTCAATACTGCTATGTTTATAACTTCTGTGTGGTCTTCCCTCAGCATGCCAGTATTTCACTGCAATTGATATTTTCTTATTTATTTTTGCAAGCACCACAGGCAATTAGACACAACACAAACTTTTCTCACAAGGGAACTTGAATTCCCAGTATCTGAATCATGCGCAATTACTGTCATTGTAGCTTGTGTCATATAGATGAGTCAGAAGTGGTCTCAGCCTTGCATACAAGGCATTGCGTGACCCTGCTATATTGGACATGCTGAAACTCTGTGAGTGGAATGGTACATGGATTGCCCGGTGTAAGGACATAGGATTATAGGATCATAGGATGTTACTAGGCTATTGACCCTGAGGCCCTTACAAGCCTGCCCAAGAACTTAGCCTGTGTTCTGACATGTTAGCACTCAATGCCCCTGTCCAGCAAGGACACAGGTGGATTCCCAGGATGTATTTTCTGTTCCCCATCCAGTTATCCAGGTTGTACTTACAAAGGGTTAATGAGGTACTCGGCTTGACATTGAGAGGGAGTCTATTCTACAGAAGGAGGTGTCTCTGGGACACAAATCTGTCCTGCCAATGAGTCCTATTCATGTATTAGACCAGGTTGAGGTTGCATGTGTGGGTTACTGAAGTGGAGCTTGATGTACATATATACAGCAGTCCCATCAAGGCAGGGTCTCAGATTGCTGTCTATGCCAGACAGAGGCCACCTCTGAGGAGTCTGTATGAGGCTGAGTAGAGGGACAGGGCTTTTAGCCTATCTGTGTTGGTTAGATGTTTGAGACCCTGGATTATCCTGGTGAGAACCTCTGTGGTCTCTCCAGCTGCTGCATGTGCTTTGTGAGGTACATGGTGAAAGGGGCATTGTACTCAATAATGGGTGTTATAAGGGAAGAATACAGGGATGTTATTTCCTCCTTGTCCCTGGATGAGATACTCTTCCTAATGAGGTGGGCCATGTAGAAAGCTTTGTACAATGGGGGCAATGTAGTGGTCAAAAGTCAGTTTGCTATCAACCTGGGTGCCCAAGTCCCTCACAACTGATTGAGTGCTTAGGTCCTTGTTATTATTGTGATAATTATAGGGACATCACTCTCCCAAAAGTGGATGATAAGGCATTGTTTAGTATTCAGTCTGAGGCCACGTTTCTGGCACCAGGCATTTATTTGGATGAGACCCTCTTGGAGGATGTCCATATCACTAGGGGAATTGATGACAGTGGCCAGCTTGCAGTCATCTGCAAACTTGGTCAGCCGTAGCCCACTGGTTTTGACCTGCACCTCAGAAAACTATATCCCAAGCATCACAGGCCCCAGGACCAATCCCTGGCATGCAACACTCATTATGGGACTACTGCTTGAGGTGGCTTCCCCTATTTTGAGTAGGTGGGTTCTATCAGTTAACCAGTTTGCTACCCATCTGGTAACATACAGAGTGATGGCTAGTTGAGAGAGTTTATCTATTATACCTGAGTCGGGAATAGTATCGAAGGCTTTGGCCAGGTCAAGGTAGGCAGCATGCACCATCTTCCCCTCATCCATGGCTTTGGTGACTGTCTCAATGAAGTCAGCCAGATTTAACAGTCATGACCTCCCCTGATGAAACCAAACTGTATGGGATTGAGTGTTTGGAGGTTGCCAATATCCTTGTTAATTATGATACTCCTTCCCATGGCCTTGCAGATCAGGCTAGTTAGGCTGATGGGTTTATAATTTTCTGGATTGATGGACGCTTTTGTGCAAAGGGATGACAGTGGCTGTCTTCCACTCGGCTGGGCCAAAGCCAGAACTCAGGCTTTGCTTAAATAGGGTGCCTAAAGGTGCTTGCCATTATTTTTCATTTCTGTATGTGAGAAAGGTGTCAGTCCCTAGGGCCCTAGGTTGTCAGTGAATGTGCTATGCATTGCCTGTTAGCTAATGCCAGGGCATACTGAGCATGCCTATGTCTGCCTACAGGGACATCAGCAGGGGTTTCCTCCTCTGAGTCCTCCTGTGACTGTGGCGACCAAGACACTGCTGGGAGGCTGTGTATCCCTTCCCTTTGCTGCTCCTGCTGCAGCTGTTTCCACAGGATCATATTGTGTAGCACAACACATACTGTGAATATATGTGCACATGTGGCTGCAGAATACTGCAGGGCTCCACCAGATATATCTAGGCACTGGAACCATGACTTCAGAAGCTCAAACACATGCTCTATGATGTTACTAGTTTATGTGTGTGCCTCATTAATGGCAGTCTTCTGTGGGTGTGTGTGCATTTCTGATGGGTGTTATCATCTATGGTTCCAGGGTATAGCCAGCATCTCCCAGTAAACGGCCATGTGGGATGACCCCCTAGCAAACATCTGGTACAGCTGTGATGTTTGCCAGATATGAGAGTTGTGATAACTGCCAGGGCTGCCAGCACACACATTCACGATAATTCCGTGGGCATTGCACATGACCTGGTGGTTGATGGAGTGGTACCCCTTGTGATTAATGTAGATTCTACCCTGCTCACCAGGTGGACCCTTGATGCATACATGGGTGCAATCTATGGCACCCAGTACCTCAGGGTAGTCTACCGCATGGTAGAACTGTTGCATATTGCTGGCCCTCACCTCAGGGGAGAGGGGAAAAGATATGTCCTCACTGGCATGTAGTAGCATAGCATCCAGGAAGTGGTGGTGTATCCTGGCTGCAGATGCCTGTGAAACTCCCATCATGTCCCCAGCTGGCATTTGAAATGTACCTGTAGCCAGTATCCTAATGGCTACACATACCTTTGTTTCCACTGGGATGGCTTCCCCTCTGTTGGCTCTGGCTTTGAGTTGAGGGTGGCAGAGCTCAGTTAGCTCTTGCAATATGTCCCTGTCCACCCTGTAGCTCTCTACAATCTCCAGCTCATGTAGCTCCTGGAAAGTTACCCTGGGCCTGAATACTCTTCTCCTTCTCAGCCTAGGCCTATTATCAGGAGCACCAGCAGCACTGACTTCATCCTGTAGTACATGCAGATGTAGTATAGCTACAGCAGCCCCTAGCATTATTTCATCAGTTAAAATGTCCAAGTCAGTACGCCAATGCTTCAGAGCATTGAGGGAAAAACTGATTGTAGGGTGTAAGCATAGTTTATACAGGTCTGCTATAGGTTCACCATATGTGATTGGCTACTTATTATGCATTTCACCTACCTAAATTTTAATTAACATCATTTAATGGCCTTACTTTTGTGCGTGGCACACTGCTAGCTTATTCACTCCTAAAGAATTATCACTGTCACATGACTAGTCTGCTGTATGTACACTTTAAGCTATGTGCCACGCAGCAAAGGTTATACAAAAGTCACAATCAATAATTGTATATATCCTGTTTTAATTACTTGCTGCCTATGTCATCACTGTGATGTGGTGGTCTGCTTTCGCGTGAACATGCTCAGCTATGCGGAGCTCTGTGCAAACACGTGCACCAGGAATTAAAATATTCCTAAAAGTAACAGGACGCCCCACACCCTGCTGGCATCTGCATCCAGTGGTAATATCAACATGGTGTAGGAGCCTACATGGAACGGATCTGCGGACATTATTGCTCCTTTTACCAATTCAACAAATTCATCTCATTTGCATACACATCCATGCTGATAGCCTGGTAACTACAAAGTTCATAGCCATATGACCTAGGCAACAGTATCAGTGCATCAGTATATAGACCTGATGCAATGTCCTATAATAAATGTCTGACAAGTATTATAAAATACCCTTTTTTTTATTTTTCAATTAGGCATGCCAAAATCATTAAAAAAATAATTTATTTTTACATATTCCCTTGCATTTTCAGACATCAACAACACATTTTTCATATATCACTGTATGTGATCTAACCATTTCAGGGAGTTCTGTCCATATTTGTAGACTTTTATATTCTCTTCTTTCTGTGGACACTCCTGTGCACTACAGACATGGACACAGGCTCTATACAGATAGCGTTCTGCTTGTTGGATCACTCCACCTGGGTCATTTGCATAAAATTCACCTGCTTATTAGGTAATTTGCATTACACGGAACTTTCCTTGTTTGCGAGTGCTTGCAAGCCACTAAGCGGAGCTTACTGAATCTAAAACCTTTCACACTCATGTACACATCTGCATACATAAAATAAATTGTGCAGAGCTCACTGCATTCCCTCTTTATTCTTTTTAACTGTTAATGTAATAGTTTTTTTCTCCTGCATTCCTCAGGATATTGGCCTTGAATTTTTCCAATAATCCAATTATCCAAATAATGATTTTTTTTAGGAAA
This sequence comes from Protopterus annectens, assembly GCF_019279795.1. Taxonomy (NCBI): domain Eukaryota; kingdom Metazoa; phylum Chordata; order Ceratodontiformes; family Protopteridae; genus Protopterus; species Protopterus annectens. The sequence goes on from NC_056733.1 coordinate 1,456,531,973, forward strand.
TAGCAAATATCCATGTTAGTGGATTTCATGGAAATACATTTTAGAAAATAAGTTTATATGGTTTGAAGATGAAATCTACAAACAAGTAAAAGGAGTGGCAATGGGAGCAGTCTGTGCACCCATTTTTGCCAACCTTGTTATGCTATCTTGGGAGCAATGGTACATATTTCCATCACAATACTATAAAAACAATAAACTTAATTTAAGATACCTGGATGATATCTTTAAATTATGGTCTGGCAAAACAGATGCCATTCCAGAATTTATCCAGTATCTTAATTAAAATTACCACTTTATTAAACTTTACATATAATGTAAATCCTAAGCACATAAATTACTTAGACACCACTATTTCCAAAGGATCCAAAGGGTTTTGTTTCAATATTTTCAGAATACCTACTTTCTCAAATAGCTACCTCACTTTAATGGTGGTCACCCTTTTTCCCAGAAGAAAAGTTTGGTCAAGGGATAATTATTAAGGCTAGCCTGTATGATTTCTAATAGACATACGTTCCATATGGAAAGAATGAAACTGGAATCTATGTTCATTGAAAGGGGGTATACTTTCAATTTAGTTCACTCATTAAACAATGAGATTTACAGGATTTGGGGTATGAAATATGTCCCCTTGCTAGGAACAGGTTTGAAGGAACATAAGGAAAAGACTAAAGGCAGAGACACCAACATTTTAATACAGGGGGGTGAGCCATCTGGAGACCTAAATCATGAGATTAGTGCAAGTACAAGGGACATTGGTGCATACCCCAGAGCACTTGTATTACAATACTAGGTCCAATAACATCAAAAATATAATTAGTAAATATTGGAACATTCTTACAAGTGACAATAAAATCAGAAAAACTGTTATCAAAACATATGTTTATTTTTAAAAAGACTAGAACTATTAAGAATTTGATAGAAAGTAATAAATTCAATATTACCTCTAAGAGTTCAAAAGGAACTACTAAATGTGATAGATGCAAACAATCTAAATATATTTGTGATAAAAAAGGCATTTTCCTGCATAACAACTTCAATTCTAGCATTCACTCCCCAGATAGCAATTGTTTTTGTAAGGGGCTTGTGTATTTGGCAGTTTGTTCTACCTGCCCAACATTTTACATGGGCAAAACCAAAAGGTACTTAAGGAAATGCATCTGTGAATACTGCTATGATATTTATAAACAAAACAATAATAATACACTTTATAGGCATTCTACCCAATGCAAAGATTTTAAGTGCTTCCTATTTTACATCTCAGAAAATGTTCCACCAATCCATAGGGGGAACCCTGGAAGGACATTTTAGAGGGTAAAGAATTAGCATGGATTATTAGACTGGATACCACACACAAGCCTGGCATCATTGACAACATTTCTGGAATACCAATTTTAAAGAAAAAAGCTCTTAAAATATAATCCAGGCTCATTTATCAAGCTTGGGTTTGTATATTTTAATGTTTTATTATTTAAATGTCATTGTGTATTTTTTCCTGACATATTGAATGTTTTTATACTCTCTAAATATGTACTTTTATACATTCTTATGTGCTTTTATATATATATATATATATATATATATATATATATATATATGTTTTCTGCATCTACTAAATCATTTTTAACTAAATTTTTATCACAACGTTTATTAAAGTTTTATTTAAGCATTTTATATAATAAGAAAAATGAGTTAATAAAAGGTAAATGCCATTTCTTACATGTAATATATGTTTATATTAATAGCTGTTCCTTTAAGGGCAATTTTTAATTATTTAACACTATTATCTAATTTATCTGATCAAATTACTTGATTGACATGGCTATAAATATGGTGCTTATGTGAATATTTGTTCTGAAGAAGTCTGAATTGTTTGTATCAGACGAAAAGCCAACAGTGAAGTTTCTGTGCTTAAAGTCCATTTTGCACACAATAAAAGAATTGCTAGCTCATTACCAGTTGTGGCTTCCTTTCTGGAGTTGGTCAGCTTTACTAGTTCACCTCATTAGTGGATTTATACTGTTTTTACTAGTTTTGTATCACTTTTTATTTAGCAACCACATTCTTGGAGAAACCAGTTACCTAACAGATGGACTCAGGGTTACCTCTTGATGCCTCATAAATTGTCTTAGGTGCAGGTCACTGTGCAACTTTTTGTTGTCTCTCGAGTGGAGGTCAGTTGCCTCATTTACTTTTCACTGATCCCTACTTGGAAGAGGGGGTCAGTCCAAGAATGCTGTGGTCTACAAATCGCTTCCTAATGTCCGTTATGCCTTTTCCATTTCTTCTGATGATGTAGTTCATCGAGAAATGTATTTATTTCCATTTGTTGACCAGGAAAGTCTAACTGGGAAAAAATGGAGGCCTGGGGAGAAAAGCGCCACACAGAATTATACAATGTCATACATTAATGCAAAGAGTAAAAGCCACACATGACAGCAATTGCAGTACAGACACAAGATTAAACAAAACTGTTCAATAAGGTACATGAACATAAATAAGCCAGACCTCTGAAATTTAAGTGTTATTCCAATAGCACTCATTTTTTTCCATACAGACTTGTGGTCCCGCTGCTGTTTCTATAACTATTGGAGAAAACCCTCATCTGAGATATTTGTGGATGTTGCTGTCTCATTGTCAAGCAAATCTCTTCAATACCTGCATTCATTCACGCTGATAGCATGGCTTATGCAGTTCTGTAACAGCAAGCAATCATTCTTGTACCATCTCTTCTTCCTTAAACCTTGTTCTTGGGAACAATTATTAGGATAAGTGGACCAAGTACTGCTCTGGCAGCATAGAGAGATAAAACCCCAATTATAACTTAGCTGACCTGGCTTAGATTAGTGCTTCAAGCGATTATCCAGAAATTGAACCCAGGTTAGTGGTTCAAGCAAGATATGGAGTGGCAGGGAGGGAGGGAGGATTGGGCAGTTTTGTGGGCAATTTCTGTGATGATCTCTGGTGGAGCCTGATGATGACACAATGAGAGGATGTGGTTCAAAATAGAGAAAGGGCTGTGGTCATGGCTTACCTACTGTGGAGACAGGGTGATACTCAACACATTCCCATTGCATACACACTCCTCTGATGCAACTTTGTTCAGTATGTTGGGAGGGGGGTTTAATGGCATAGGCCATTAAAAGTAAATACTCCTGGTTAAATGGAGACAGGAAGACCCCTAGGAAACAATTAAGATCTATGCCAGCCATAGCTGCATTGGAGTTAGTCTGGGGGCACAAGGGATACTGGTAGGCTAAGAGATCAACATGAGGCACTGGCTAGAAGACAGTAGGATGATGCAGGTGAAAAAAAGTGATCCAAAAAGTTTTTCCCTATCCTGCCATCAAAACAAGGCATGTAACCCTTTTCAGCCATTGCTCCTGCAGTTCTATCTTACTTGTCTAAAATTTTTGAGACTCTGCTCTGTCACTTTTTTATTAAAATTCATTTGACTATTGGAGGTGCAAATACAGAGTGCTATAGAGAAAATAAGTTAGCATTTGGATCATCTGCACAAGATTACAAAGATTGCTGTTAAGAAGCTATTTTTTTACTCAAAAATGTTTTATTTTGTGATAAGATAATAAATAACACATGGTAACAATCTAAACAACTATCAGTAAAATTGTTTAAACAAGCAAAAAGGAAAAGATGGGCAAAAGAAAAGAAAAAAAAAAACTATTTACAATATATATACAAAGGCCTGAAAGAAAATTGAAACAATACAGCCCTAGATGAATAAATAAGTAGATTAAAGATGATTTTTGTTTCCCATTATGAAGAGTCAGGAGCCATCTGAAGAGTACCAGTGAGAGTTAACACTTTCTTCCAAGGATTATTAATAAAAGGCTTTGGATGCATTCTCGGTTCTTTAATTTGGTTTCCTTGTTAGCTGTTTCTCTCAGGAGAGATAGCAATTCAGCAAAGGATGGTGCATCAGACAATTTCCACTTAGCAGCTTTTTTTGATAACTCCAGAGTACATAAACTACTAACACAATGCCTTAGGCAACAGAAAGTAGAAAAGGGATGTCACCAGATATAGGAACCCTATGAGAAGAAACATTACCAGAGATCTTATAACGCTGTCAGAGATATTTCAGAAATTTTGTGAAAGTTTGTATAAAGCAGAGGAATATGGAATCCAAAAAACAGCACAAATGGAAATATTTATTGAAAACTTAATTATGCCAAGGTTAGAGGAAGATTAGACTCAGCAACTTATGGTTAAGATAGGATGAGACACGACAAAAAACAGTGATGTATAATCAATTTGCAGAGATGTCTTTAGAAACAGATGGTATTCCTGTTAGTGTTTGGAAGTTAGGGGGTGAGAAAGTGATACAGATCTAGAATATCCTGTTTAATAGCATTTTAAAATGAAGGGAAGAACCAATATCTTTGAAGAAAGCTGTGGTGGCTGCATTAACCAAAGAGGGTAAAGACGTATCAGATCCAGTTTCATATCGATCCACTTCAATTTTAAACCTTGATTATAAAATGTTTATGTATATACTAGCTAAAAGAATAGCAAAGGTGCTGTCAAATTAATAGATATGGATCAGTGTGTTTTTGTGGAGGGGAGGCCTTAATTTGACAATGTTAATAGAACAATGATGATGCAGATGGAAGCAGAATGTAAGAAAATACTACTGTTGTTGGTGGGTCTTGATGCAAGGAAACCATTTGCTAGAGTAAGCTGGGATTTTATGAGTAGGTCAACGGAAGCATTAGTAAGGTTAATTCCAAAGGTTCATAAAAATATAGTTAGACCTCCTTATAGACAGATCATTTATGCTAGTGGTTCCAAGACCCACCCACTAGGCATTTATATAGATAAAATGTTAAAGCCTATTTATGGTCAGGAATCATACTTACTAAAGGATTCCTGGGATACTTTTTGGGGAGGTTGACACCTGATATTTGGAATCAGACATTTTTTTTAACTATTGATGTTGTTGATATTTTTAATTCTGTTCCAGTGACAGAGGTATTAACATCTTTCCTTGACATTCTGATTGAATGTGAATTTTTACTAGCTGAGAATGTGAGACTAATATTGGATTTTGCAGAATTGGTAATTAATAATAATTTTATTTACTTTGAGGGTGAGGTGTTCAAACACGTGAAAGGGGTTGCAATGGGTAATGCTTAATGATATATTTATTTTGTGGAATGGTCCCAAAGACAAAGTTAAGGATTTTATCAATTTTTACATGATTCTAATACTTTTTAAAAATTTAATTTTAATTACAACATGGATACCATTATTTATTTAGATGTTAATGTGGACCAAGCTATCTTGGGTTTTAAAACAAAAAAATATATAAGGCCAATTTTTAGTAATTCTTATATACATTTTGCCAGTTTGTATCCATTTGTGTTCAAGAAAAATTTGGTTAGGGGGCACTGCATTGTGGTGTCTAGGATGACTTCCTGTTTTAGTAATTTGAAAGAGGAGATGAATATGCTAAAAAGATGTTCATAGAAAGGGTATACCCAGGATCCATGGTTCAGGATATTATTACTGAAGGAGGTGCTTCATGGGGAACTAAATTTAAGTTACTTTTGGGAGGAGGAGGTGTGAAAGTGGTTACAAAATAACCCCCAGAGAGATTTTCCTCACAGTCTAAGTTTTGAAAGGGCTTGTGTTGTGGTCTTCAATGAGAATTCAGGAAATATTAAGAATATTAAAAAAGGACCTGGAGGTTCCCAAAGGGTAGTGATAATGTTTTTAGGGTTGTAGGTAATGAACCCCTTTTTATAAATAAAACATTATTTAATTAAAAAAATATTAGAAGGACAAAGTTTGAAGAAAGTTGAGAAGGTAAAGAAGTGTACTACTATGTGTGGTTCCTGCAGGCAGTGTTCCTTTATATATGAAGATAATAGTATCTTATTAATTAATATTTTCAATTTCAGAGTGAAAATGATTATTGTGGGACATCAGGTATTATACATATGGCTAAATGCTCTGGGTGCAATAGATTTTATATAGGTAAAATGGAGAGAGCATTGAGCAAACGAATATGTAAATATAATTATGATATCAGTAGGCTGAACCTTAGCACCACCCTTGCTAGGCATGTAAGAACATGTGGTAAAAAAAAATAGGTTTATGTTTGGTATTATTGACGTTGAGAGGAACCCTAGTGGTGGTAACTGGGAAAGTTTTTTTTAGAATTTAAAGAATTAATTTGGGAACTTAGACTGGATACAGCCATGCCCCCTGGGTTAAATGACAGTGTAGTTTTGCAACCAGTAGTTAAGCTGAGATCTATGAACTTTTAAAGAATATAATTTTTTATAATTACCTGCATTATTATTTTTATATTTTTCAACAATGGATTAACTAATTATTATATTTCAAAAATAACATTATTGATTTTTTTTAGTTATTGATTGGTCGCATGAATTTTAGGATAAAATGTTTTAAGAAAACATAGTTTTAAACAATAGGCATAATAATGCAAAAAAGAGGAACATTTATGTTTCATTTTATTTAATTTTATCTTATTTATTCAAAGTTCTGACTTTGGGAATTTTTTTGCAATCCTGATTGTTACTTTGTATGTCTCTTTAAATGATTTGAATGAACTTTTTTTGGGATGCATTTAATTTGGGAATGAGCAGTATTTACGGAAGTGAGGTTCCCATAATGGCATTCTGATGAAGTCCCCCATGTGGGATGAAAGCGCTTAATCTTGGATTTTTGTTTGTTTGTTTGTTTATTAAAGTATTTCAAGTGTTTTAAGTCTTATCAACATTGTCTGTTCATTTGCACTCCAAATTGGAGGTTAATGGTTGTTTTGTTGGAGTGCTTGTTCCTTTTGGAAGGTTTGTTAATTAGGAGGATATATGAAGGATTGGGGAGAAGAATTAAACTGGGCGGTTTCCTCTCTGATAAGTTGTATTTGAACAGAGGAACCAGGCAGGGTTGTCCTCTTCCCCTTTATTTACTTTATATTTAGAGCCACTGGCAAAAAAAGTGTTAAGTGACTCAGAAGTTCAAGGATATAATTAGTATGATAATCAAGAAAAGATGGCTTTATTTGCAGATGATATTTTGTACTTCATAAATCCAGAAAAGAACATCTCAGAGTTATGAAACATTTTGAGACAGTTTCAGGTCTTGGGTATATAAAATTAATGATAATAAATAAAAGGCTATATCCATAAATTATGTTTCCAGACACATATTGGTTAACACTACTCATATTTATGGGGACACAATATGATGAAGTATTTAGGAGTATAGATTAAAAATCTTCTGTTATGGCAGCTAATAGTACATGGGAAGAGTCTAAAAAGATAATACAAAAACTGCGAAACAGAAAAGTCTAGTTTATGGATATGGATAGTAAGGTGCAAGCTGTGAAAATGTATTTAATCCATTTAGTTTTATATATATGTCAGGCATATTTTTATTAACCAGAGGAGAAACTGTGGACAATAATTAATAAAGAGTTTATAAGGCATTTATCTGTGAGGGGGAGTCAACAATTAAGTGGGATAAGCTTATCCTCTCAATAGAACAAGGTAGTTTAGGATTACCTGGTTTGAAGGGATATTTTGGAGCTACACAGTTAAGGCTCATATATGTAACACAAGCAGAAGATTGTAATTCAAATTAGAAAAGGATGATGAAGAAGTGGGGGAGTTCAAGAAAAGAATTTGGATACAGATACAGTGAATAACAACAACCATACAAAATATCATAATCATAAAGTTGCAGAAAGTATTCTAAGACCTAGACCAACACAGGAATGGAGAAAGGAGATTTTGTTGATAGGGATGACTACAAGTAGGTGTACAGAAAATAGGTAAGAGGGGGCTGGAATATACTGGAAAAAAATGACAAAGGAACCAATGTATTAGGAGCAAATAATTAGAGGGATAGGTAATAGAGTGGGATGAGACCAAGAAAATGTTTGGACTGTATAGCAGAGACTGCATTGCCTACCAGGGAATGATATCAGAGTACAGGCAATCAGAAATGGATAGGGGATTCCTAAATGACAGACCTGTGGTAGGGTTTTAGTTAAATCTACAACAGAAGTTGTTAAAAATTGATAATTAGTATGACATAAAATATTGCATGATAAGTATAAAAATCAATCAAATGAGGTTAGAAAAGATTGGGAAGAGATACTGGAAAACCAAGGGAACAGTAGGAGCACATATATATGGCAACAACAAAGTCCAGAAGGTTTAGGATTTATGCTTGGAAGTGTTTGCACAAGGAATTTTTATACCCCAAACCGACTTCAAAGAATTTTTTCTCAGAGAGATAGCAAATGTTCAAATGTTGGAGGTGTGATGGAGAAGAAAGTGGTAACTGGGAACATGTTTTTTGGGAATGTAATAAGTTGACAGATTTAAAAAATTCCATACAGAGTTTTCTGCCAAAAATATTGGAGGAACAAATGGCTGTAACTAAGGAAATGATTGCTTTGAGCTGGGACACAGGATCTGAATTACCTAGACATAGCAAGGCCTTATGAAGTTTAATTCTATTGGCTGCCAAAAAAAAAACTACTAGAAAATGGAAATCTAAGTCTAATCTAACTATATTTGAAGAAATTAATATTGTAAAAGAGATAAAATAACTGGAAGAGAGGTTTTTAGAAATGGGAAAGGATGCATTGCATAGAAATAAATGGAGTTTGTGTGAACAATACATTCACAGTAATGCTCAGTAGGAGGAGTGAGGCTTAAGGGAAGGCAGGAATTGAGCACTTTGTGTAATGTTGGACTGAATGTCAGTTGTTATAAAAAAAGAAAACATATATGTAATGTAATGTACAATGTATAAAATGAAAAAATGTTAAAATAGTTTGTTTTCTTCTTTATTAATGTATGTGAGTCAATGTCTTAAGTGATAATTTAGTAATGGTGTTTAAAAATAGCTCATTTGACTATTTTCCTTTGGGAATTGGCTCTTCCTCCATTGGCTCTGTTATAGTCTGTAAAGTTTTTAATGGACACCATTCAGCTTAGGTCTCCTATTCCTCCTTGGGACTTTTAGTGCCTGCTGGAAATGCTTACGGTTCCACTTTTTGAAAGAGCTTCTTATGAAGAACTAGTTTGTCCATCCAGAAATGCCTTATTTTTTTTGGCCATTCTGCTGTGTGATCTTTGAAATTGCAAACTCTTTCTGTAAAACCGCAATATATCATTTTCTACAAGGAGAGGGTAGTGCTTAGGACAAACTCTTCTTTTATGCCAAATGTCATTACAAAATCTAACTTGAATCAGTCCATCCATTTTTTTCTTTTATCGGTATTCTAATAATGAAAATATCTTCTCTTTTGAATGGATGTCTATTGACAGCTTAGATTTTATGTAGACATAACCTTGTCTTCTTACAAGGATGATGAATATTCTGTTTATTTGTTAACTCTAAATTGGGTAAGAACGTTTCTTGGCTCACCACCTTAAAGTAGTTAGCTAGTTCATTAAATTTTGTCATGCTAAACATGGAAAGACTTTAGATGTAACTTATAGAGCTCAGTCCATTCAGTTTATGGCTACTTATATTGCCTTCTTCTGCAATACCACACAGCCTTTGTGTAGCTGCAAACTGGTGTTCTATCAACATATGTGAGGTTTTACAATATAATATTATTTCTGGGTTTTCTTAACAGGCTACCACTCTCCATGGTAGGTTCCAATTAAGGTGAGCACCCATGAAGATTAAGTAGGAACTCTGTCCTGTTGGTTACAGAAAATAGTTTTTTCTTGTCAGACATGACCAAACAACAGATCTGCAAGAAGAAAGTCAGTCTTCTTTAACATTCCATTCTTCTGTACATTATCTGTGGCATGTCTGGTCTGTAGTTATTTCTCTGTTTCTTCCTGCAGCTAAGCACTATATCAAGAACTGAAGAGTGTGACATGTACAGTGCATAATATGAAGGGGCTGGTCCCTGGCAGCTTGAAAAAGTTTGATCTGCTGACTGTTTCCAGTGCCTGTTTTATATTTTTAAATAAAAGGAGTGGGATATTAAATATAAGATGTATAACATTAGGCTAACAAGCAAAATATAGTGCTAGGCATTTCAAATGACAAAAGTTATAAGGAAGTCAGTTTGAATGCACACCTCGGTGATGCCTGACCACATCTTAAGTGTCCCTGTGTAGTTTATTACGCATCCTGACATTACAGTATCTATAGACAAGGTCACTTTTGATTGCATGCTTGTATTTAAATGATGCTGATGCCAGAATGAGACAATCCAAGAAGCCTGTAATTCAAGGCTCCATCTTTGACTCCTTCCAGCATATCCATTTGCCAAAAGATGTCTGTCTGGTACTGAAGGATATTGTTTTTATATGTGTTTTTTCTCCCTCTGCCATCAAACCATCAAACCACCTTATTAGGTCCAAGACCATTCTTTCCCTAGAGGTTGGGAGCCCTAAGCCTGGTAGGGTGCAAGTTATCCAAAGAGGCCATAATTCTAGCAGACATCAGAGAATTTGAGCTATCATTGCCATCCTGACAGTGAGAGCACTTTTTGAGTAGGCACCTATCCCTGCCTTTGAATGGGAAGATGGGGTACCTGCATTACAGAGGGAACTCACAATTCCCTCACACTGTGAGTACATACTCCTGTGCAATTGCTAATAAAGGATACTGCCAGGCAATGGTTTGGTGAGCCATAAGCCCATCCCCAGCATATCAATGGTTATGCCACCCCTCCTTTGAGGGATTATGCCCTTGCACATCCAGCTCTGCCCTCCCTTCCTTACAGGATAAGCATGCACATCCAACCCTGCCAGTATTGCCAAGTATCAAAACAGCTAAGTGAACTTGATCACCAGGGCTGAGATTGCATACTTTACATAGATCATATAAACTTATATCTTTTTTTTTCAAACATTTCTTTATTGCAGTTTTTAAGGTTACAACATATGAGACATTTAACAACAAAAAACACATATAACATACAACAAACCAAAAAAACCTATATACAATATATACAAAGAAGTCACTTCAAGAATCCACTTTTTTTTTGTACTAACCACTTATTCTGCAGTGATAAGAAGAAACAGAACAGTAACCATTAGCTATTTAGGGGGCTATTGCACATAGAAGAGAAATATAAACTAAAACCTTTACATAGGGTACATCTATTTGTGAACAGCTTATCAACATAAAGATTTATAAAACGACAATGATAATAAGGTTCTAAATATATCCTTATTGACTTTCTTACATATATTGAATATTTCACTTCTAAAATTAATATTTTACTTCTTGAGAATGAAATCTAATAGGTATTCCAAATACTCTTGGTAGTATTTACATGTCTTAGTAACATATAGTAGCTTGTGGGAGGAGATGTATTTGATTGCTAAATTGCTAAAACCTTCCTATGAGAGTGGGGTTGCAAGGGTCCAGTTCTTTGTAATATAGAATTTGACAAGAGCACATATGGTGATGAGGACATGCTTTAAGACTATTGGAAGATTATTTATATTAATGTGCAGTATAGCCATTTCCCAGGATAAAGTACTTTTTTGGTAGCCCATTTTCTCTAGTCCTGCCCTTAATGAACACCATAGGTTATGAACTTTATTACATTCCCACATAAACATGGAGAATGTCTGCTGGTTGCTTAGTGCAGTGAGGACATTCAGGTGGGTATTTGTTATTGAATTTACTAATTTTTTGAGGGGTAAAATATGCATTATTGTTAATCATAAGTTGTGTGTAAAGCAACTTTTTGAATGGACTGAATTGAGCGTATTTTCGATGGCATCTTTTTTTTTCTTGTTCAGTAATTTGTGGGTTTTTTTTTTTGTGAGTATAAGAAAAATAAAGTACAATTCTAATGTTTTATATCAATTATAATTTTTTAGACTCTGGAAATTGTTTTCCCCTTGGTTGCTAGATATTTTTTTTGAATTAACTGGGATAAATTAGTGTCTTGTTTATCAAAATTATCATGTGGAAATTTGGTGTTTACAAGGAATTGGAGTGAGTTCATAATATTTACGTATTTCTTTGGGAGATTTAATTTCTCTCGTAATTGTATTATATCACATTCCTTCCATTTGTAAATTTCCCATACTGTAAGATCTCTTATTAAGTGATAAGCCTGCAAGTTTATCAGTTGATTATTTAATAGTAAATTAGAATTAAGGCGTATAGGTTGCAGTAAAAGGAGGGCATTTAATAACTGTACAGATGAAAAGAGCTTTTGAGTAGTTAATACCATTTGTTTAATAAGTGGATGTAAGTTCTTAAATTCAGGAATAGGAGAGCCCTAGGATTGTACCCAAGTGTCTTAATTTGCTCATACCAAATTCTAAACCATAAAGGGGACCATACATTTGTGTTTGATTTGTAATTTAAAATTTGACATAGCCTATATGCATTAATAATACTATAGTACAGTTTAAAATCAGGTAACCCTAATCCACCTTTAGATTTAGGAAGTATAAGCTTTTCATACTTGATTCTAGTAACTTTGGGATACCAAATAAATCTGGATATAGTTCTTTCCATATTTATAAAAAATCTTGGGGTATAATTGTGAAGGTAGCGTTCATTTGGAAGAGAATTCTTGGTAGCAGGTTCATCTTAATGACACTACTTTTTGATAAAGATATATTGATATTTTTCCATCTGTTCATATCATTTTCAATAGTATTCCATGTGTGAGTTAAATTATTTTTAATAATGTCACTAAAATTAGGAGTATATATTACTCCCAAGTATTTTAGTTGATAAGTTAGCTTAATCTCGCTCTCCAGGAAGTAAAAGTGCATATGTCCAATGGGATTTAGTGGGAAGAGATGCGATTTGTTGGGATTTAGTTTGCACTTTGAGATCTCTGAGAATTTGTCAATGGCTGTCAGTATTTTAGGAAGATCTGTTGTGGGGAGTTGTAGGTATATATTTAAGTCATCAGCAAATGCAGAATATATAATTTTAGTATTTAATACTCTTGGAATGTGTAGAAAAGATTTTTGTGATATAAAAAGAAGTAGGGGTTTGAGATATAAATTAAAGAGGTAGGGAGAAAGTGGACATTGTTGTCTTGTGCCATTTGAAATGGGGATAGTTTTTGTTCTAATATTGTTAATCTGAATGGAAGTAGAGGCCATATGATATAAGACCTTGACTTTATTAATAAATTCTTGAGGAAATCTGAATAAAGGCATAACATTAAATAAAAAGTGTAGATTTACTCTGTTGAAGGCTTTGCTGGCATCTGGTATTTGGGATGTTTATCTGTTTTAAGTAATCTGATAGCTGTGTCTAGTAACAGAGTGTTATCGGTTGTTTGCCTGTTTACCTTGAAACCCAGCTGATTATGAGATATAATAGAGGGGAATGTATTCTTTAGCCTGTTGGCTAAGATTTGAGCAAAGATTTTAAAGTCAGTGTTTGTGAGAACTATTGGTCTATAATTAGTCGGGTCTGTCACATCAGAATTCGGTTTAAGTTGAAGGATGGTCTTAGACTTATTTATATATATATATATATATATATATATATATATATATATATATATATATATATATATATATATATATATATATATATGTCTGTTATCCCATGTTGTATTATATAATTATATACTTTAAGTAAGATTTTAGAAACAGGTTCTGAGAATATTTTATAAAATTCAGAGGTGAATCCATCAGGTCCTGGAGATTTACCTGGCTTGAGATTTTTTTATTACTTCTTTTATCTCTGTTAGGTGAAGTGTTGCCCCTAAAAGCTTTTGTTGTTCTTATGTAACTTGTGGAAATTTTAGGTTTTGAATGAACTCTTTACATTTTTCATTTGAGGGTGGTAATTGCATGCTGTACAAACTTTTATATATGTTCTCAAATACATTTAAAATGTCTTGGTTTTCCTAAATTATGCGTCCTTCAAGATGTAATTCTTTGATTTTTGGTGGGCCACTCTTAATATTTATTAGCCTGGCTAAAAATCTTGAGGGTGTTTGTGCCCATTCTGAGTACTGATATAAGGACCTGCTTTCTAATAAAGTTAAGATTTCTAAGTAATGTTTATGTAGTTGTTTTTGCCATTCCATACATTTTTCTTCTAATTCTTTTGAATATTTTTGTTGTAGCTATAGTTCTGCTGACACAATTTGCAATTCTAGTGTGGTTTTGGTGTTATTGTATTTTTCTTAAACCAGGCAGATTTTTGAATTATGACACCTCTAATAACTGCTTTAGCAGCTTCCCATTGCTTATCAAATGATATTGGAGTAGTTATGATTTCTTCATCTAATTGAGCAAGTATACTGTTTATCTCTTTTGCTATCTCTTGTTTCTGAAAAATTTTTGGATTTAAAGTCCACTTATTGAAGTAAGATATGTTTTGGTTGAGGTTTAGCAGGTTTATGAATAGACTGATTTTTGAATGGTCTGAGATAGATCTAGGTGAAATGCAGCATTTTAATTTATACGACCAAAAGAATTGAGAGATTAGGAAGGCATCTATTCTTGACCAAGATTTATGAGATGTAGAAAAGAAGGTATATCTAGATATTGTTTTGTCATGTTGGAAATTCTCATACAGATCGAATAGATCGAAAGTATTTTGTAGTTCACTAAGGGCTATATTTATGCTATGTGGTTGCTTGGTTTCTTTATGGGATCTATCTTTGTCAGGTTCCAGTAATGCATTCCAGTCTCCACCGATTATATATAAATGGTTAGGGAATTCAATAAGTAAGTTAAAGACTTCATAAATAAAAGTTTGTTGGTTAGAACAGGGACTATAGATATTTAGGAAAAGTAATGGTTTATCTATGCTATGGTATTTAGAGGTAAACAACGCCCATCTGCCATTTAAGTCAGTTTTCATGGAAACAATTTTCCCCTGTTATGTTTTGTTAATAATAATAGCAACCCCTCTAGAAGTAGAATTATGTCCCGCAGCTACTATATGCTTGACCCATTAACTTTTTCTCTCCCTGTTCCAAAGTTGTGAGATCAGGTGAATTTCTTGAAGAAAGGTTATCATTGTTTTACTTTGATATATAATATGCATGACTAGGTTCCTTTTACTTTTGTCTGAAACCCCTTAACGTTCCATGAATCTAGAGATATCATTTCTGAAAGTTTAAAAAAAATTTCTTGATTAGTGTTAATAAAGCATAATAAGCAATTGACATCATAAAGAGATACTGTTGTTTATTTGTGTTAGTTAGTACTTTCTGTATAGTGACTTCTGTTCTCCCCCCCCATGAGTGCCTAACCACCCATCCCTCTGTAACGATAAATAAACAAAACTTATAAAATCAAAATCAAAGGATATTTATGACTAGATCTGGGTACAAATCTTACAGAGCAGAGGGATGTCAAAATTACCTGCTACTTTCCAAACGTACACAACCATATGCATCAACTCTGCAAAGCAGCCTCCCTATACCCATATTCAGAATCTAATTTTTAATATCTTACCATTTTTAAACATATTTAGTATATTAGCTAATATACTCAAAATACTTTGGATAGCCTTATAACTAAAGAAATATACTAAAACTTCAATTAAGATCATTAGTTCTTAGATTAAAACCCTCAAAGCCATAGAAACATCCCTATGTCATTTTGTTTTTAGGCTATAACAAGTCCAAAGGTGCATGAGTAGTTACATACATATGCCTGACTAATAAAGACAAAATAAAGAAAAGAGAAAAAAAACAGTACAATATAGTCTTATGAGCTAAATCTATGAACACCAAAGATAATACTAGAGAGGCATTATTGAATATTACTACTGTCACTCTAACAACAAAATAATAATACTTCTATTATTCACCTTCAATAAATGTGTATTACAGATATGTATCCTTTAGCTTATTTGCTTCCATTATATCCAAGCATTTGCTTAGTAATGCAGCCTAAAAGAAGATGTTTTTACTGGATATATCAGTTCTACAATACTAGAAGACTCTGTTAACTATTCCTAGAGAAAAATACACATTCCAGTTGCATATTTTGCCTTGAGGTGTTTAACAGATAGAGCAGGTCTGTTTTAGGTGCAAGACCAACATCAAATGTAATTTTGTAACAACACATATGAGCATGCAGCTGCTATCTAATATAATTATCAGACTCTTCTTTAAATATATAACTCTGCATTATATACACATGATTATAATAAGATTTCACCTAATAATTCAGTTAAGAAGAAAACAGATGTTATATTCCACACAATTATCAGCTTAATATGGTCAAACACTTCCATTGAAAAAACAGTCTGCATTGCACATTTAAATTAACTGTATTAACTTCAAAATTCTCTAGCTTGCAAATTAAGTATTCATAAGTCTATCTGCTTACATTTTGCTGCACATGTTTAGTTAGTATGCTTAGCAAACAGTCTAAGTACATTTCTGACTATTTGGATGGATTGTTTTCAGGAAAAAATGCAGCTTTATGTACAATACTGTTCACGAACAATCCACAATAAACACCAAACTACTGAAAAATTGCCAAAAGTGACTTGTTTCTGATGTTTAGATCCATTCCCAGTAATGCACTGGGGGTCCTAGGTCATTTTGATGATGGAATGAGTTGAAGGGTGAAAGGTTATTGCAAACACTTGTGGCTGCATGGAATTGTGGGCAATGGAACATCACAATGCTAACGGACCTCACAGCCTACTCAGAAATGGAAAAAATAAACGGATTAAAGTATTTACCTCAAGAAAAATCAAAAAAGGCAGGATTCAGCCTAAAACAGAAGAGGATGTCATTCAGATGTTTCAGCAAAGGTGGATTGACTTTTTCAAGTTGGATTTACATTGAAGAGACGGAGAAATGTGACTTTTGCTTCTTCAGGTGTATCTATGGATATTTTTTCATTTTTATGGTAGAATATTAATGTAGCAGGATATTTCATCTGAAAGCGTATGTTTTTTTCTATCAGGTAAGCACAGTATTTATTTAGTTTCTGATGATTTTGCTTGACTTCTAGAGGAAGGTCTTGGCTTATTGTGATTATGTGTCCTCTCCATGTGAGGGTTTTCTTGGTTTTATATGCAGATAGTATTAATTGTACATGGGCTGAATTAAGGATCCTGGCATTTATCTGTCTTGGATAGTCCGTGATTTGTGAGTGTCTTATGGATCTGTGAGCTCTTTCAATTATGTCCTCCAGAGGTTCTTTATCCTGCAGTAGTGTGCTTAGTATTTCTTTAATAATTGTATTTAGTTGGATGTTTTCAACAGACTCTGGTATTCCCTTGCTAATGAGATTATTCTGTCTGCTTCTAGCTTCTAAGTCCAGGACTTTTTGTTGCAATTCTGAAATATTCTTTGCACCAGCCTGCATACTTTTATTCATGTCTTGTATTTTCAGTTCATTGTCCATGATTTTTGCTTCATTTTGTTCTAATCTGAGCATAATTTGGTCCATGTTTGAGCTGACAGTATTTAGTTTGTGTGAAAATCCTTGGACTTCTGTTTGCAGTGGTTGTAATGCAATTTTAAGGTCTTCCAATGTTAATGCTTGTTCTTGCTTTAATCTAAGGACAGGTTTAGTCGTTTCTGACTGAATTTTATTTGTTTTTTAGCTTTTTTCTCTAAATATCTTTTTCTGGTGTAACTATATTTGATAGTTTAGATTTGGTCATGAAAAAGATAAAAACAAATGAAACCAAGAAAAACACACAGAAGTGGATCCAACAAATAATGCCAGTCGATGAATAAAATCCAAAATTCTTTTACTGTTTATTAGCACTTTCATGCAATGAGATACATGCACTTCTTCAGACTGGATTTTATTCATCGACTGGCGTTATTTGTTGGATCCACTTCTGTGTGTTTTTCTTAGTTTAGATTTGGTAGTTACTGCTTCCATGTGCTCAGGTTGGTTTTCCATTTCCAACATTGATTTAGTTGTTTTTCAGATAAAATATACTCACTTGAAAAAACAAAGCACTGTTACTGCATATGGATTCAAAGTACGTTTCCTTTATTGTAAAATCCTTAAAACCAGTTGACTGAGCGCTTTCTTCCCTCTTAAGCAGGGATTTCATCAGAATCTAACTTTTTCCCTCCAAAACTTCCCCTTAAATAGAGACAGGATTTATGAGCACACTTACCAAATACTTAATAAAAATCTAAATGATGCTTTGTGTAAACATTCCACAAACTGCTCTGGTTTTTTAGGTTTTGAATTTGCCATCTTATAGAAGGTTTTAAAGAACCCCGGAGGGGGGTAATTATAGAAGTTACATAGAATAGAGAGAGCTAAGATGGCAAATTATGTTGCAAGCAAGTCAAGTCCCTGGGCTGAATGAAGTTATTTCTATTAAGCCCTTGTTATATAAAAAAGTGGAGTTAATGAAATAATGTTACATAGAAAAATGTACATACACATATATAAATTGTCTAGATATATTTATCTGTTTTTTATAGTTATATTATTTTTAGGACTTTATATTTTGAATGTATTTTTAATGAATTTTATTAATGTTAATAGGATGAGTCACCAGGTCTTAATGATGTAATCCACTATTTAAGGGGAAGTTTTGGAGGGAAAAAGTTAGATTCTGATGAAATCCCTGCTTAAGAGGGAAGAAAGCGCTCAATCAACTGGTTTTAAGGATTTTACAATAAAGGAAACGTACTTCGAATCCATATGCAGTAACAGTGCTTTTTTTCCGAGTAATTTTGTGGACTAGTAGCACTGATTGGCTTCTTTTTGCTTATTTCAGATAAAATATAGTCAGGTAAACAAAGGTGCAGAAGGTTGTTTTTATTCTGGCAATTTTATGTTAAGATAAGTTCTTTTTCCTTCTCTTTTTCACTCAAGCCTACTTATCTGGAAGAATCCACACCATGCGGTTCAGGGATCTGATTGCAGCGAGTATTATTTTTCATTCAAAAAAGGTTATCCGATGAAAAATACAGCTGAAATATTTAAGCAGATTACTTGTTGCCTTTTCCTCTGTTGAAAAGTTGATAGTTTTCCTCAGGATGTGCAGGCAAAAGGTCAGATATTGTTGAAAGTTAAGGGAGTTGCACAGCTAGAGTGCTCACTGGCTGTCCACCATTTTGGAAAACTCCATATAAACTTAATCTTAATCCCAACCATGTTTACTACCTAGTTTTGTATACTATAGGCAATAGAAAGCATCTAGACTTCAGGGGTAGTCTGCTAATGACAAACTCGAGGACAGCCTATTTACTATCCTGCTGTGGATATATAATGTCTGTAAATATGTGTTTTGATAGGTACTTGTTCACATTTCTTCACTTTGAGGGGTCAATCCTTTGCTGTAGTATTTGTATAAGGCATGCACACTACATCAGGGACATAGTCAGTAGCTCTGTATATTAGATACTATAATATAACTTGTCACACATTAAAAACAGCATTACCCAATTTTAGATCACCTATTGTATCTCTTCATAGTCAGCCTTTAATTTACACTTCATACATATTTGGATATTCTACGCAAACGTCCCTCTATCAATACTTAGTTTACTTTTAATAACAATCTTTCATAGACCCACAGTAGGTAAACCTTTTGCCTCCCTTCACTCAGCATCATGTAATTGCCTAGCAGATTTTCTGTTATTAATCTAATTTCACTTTTTCTTTGAGTGCCTTCTGTATGGAGTCTGCATGTCCTCCCCGCGGTTGAGTGACGTTTAAAGACATGCAGGTAGGTGTGTGCGTGAATGGGTGTGCCTTCTTTGAAGGTTGGGTGTTGGGCTGGCAACTTGGCACTGTAAAAATCCACTGCCAATCATTAGCGGACCGGAGTTCCGCTGTGACGACCCCTAACCGGGAAAAGCTGAAATACATTAGCTTTTTGTTTAACAGTTCCCAAATAAGCAGTAGATTTTGTCAAACTACCCCTAATCTCACTTCTCTTATTTACTTTTATGTATTAAATTATTCTTGCTACCAGTGTCCTACATAGTATGTGTGTAAACTTCCTTATTAATTCTCTGATTTGTATAATTTGCTTTATATTGTAAAGTGGAAACAGTAGTGGTTACACATGCTTACTTTCTTTTGGTCCAGTATACTGATTGATTGTTTTCTGTCCCACAACATTCCAAACAAGTCTCTTTCTGAGTTTTATTTGATTCTGAACTTTTCCGAAGTTCTTTGCGGTCCTCAAAATACTTTTTGTGAGATCTGTTCCATTTGGTTCTTAGAATACATAGGTTCCCTCATGAACTCATCCAGGAGCTGTATGCATGCCTTGTAGCTGATAATTTTAATATTCAAAGTGCATTTTTTATCAAATATAAGCCTGGAGTCAGTTTTAAATAAGGGATTAGGAATTTAAGTGTAATAAACATCCACATGTATAAATGGATGTTATATTAAGCTGTTAGACTGCAGTTGAAGCAGGTCCACACAGGAGTCCAGGTTTTTATTCTGTGCTGGTGTTTTAGCATATTCTTCCCATTTTTACTTATGTTTGGCTGATCCTAAAAAGGTACTTTCACTTTTGTACTACAGCAATCCGTTTATCATTCTTAAAGTGCAAATTACCTTATCCTGCAAATATTATTGTTTGGAAGTGTATGATAGTGTTTGGTAATTAAGCATTCTTCTCATTTATTTATTTATTTTATCATTTGTTTACCGGGGAAGTCCAACTTGGAGTGAGCCAATTTTCAGCGGAGGCCTGGGGAGAAACACTCCAGACGCATGACTTTGTAACATGGGAGGAAACCGGAGCACCCAGAGGAAACCCACACAAATGCAGGGAGGACATGCAGAATCCACACAGGAGGCACCCCAGCTGAGAATTTAACTGGAGAACCTCTTGCTGTGAGGATAAAATGAAAAGGTCTGCACCACTGTGCCATCTCATATGCTATGCTATAGTTGTAGTGCTGCAGTATTTATCTTGCTGCTGTATTGAGTTTAGAATCATGTACACAAATTCAAAATACTTGAGATCTATATTCTGAGTAAGCAATCCAACAAACTCTCATGTTATTTTATGTTCTTAGTTCCAGTGGTGGCTGGTGACTTCAAATCAAAGGGGGGGGGCTGCAGGAGGCAGCTGAATGGGTGTGACCAACTAGAAAGGGGTGGAGCTATGCTAAAAACCAGAAAAACTGTGACTTTAATTAAATACACTGCCCTGGGTGCCAAACCATCATTATGAGAGTCCAATCAAGACAAAATGAAGTGTAGAAGAAAAAAAATATTTCAGTGCATCAGCTACATGACAGCTTACTTAATGTCTAGATGGAAACAAAAAACTTGTGAGGCATGAAAACATAAATTACTTTTTTAAATACATTACTGGAATGCCAGTCAAAATCAAGTACAAAAAAAACAAGCAGTACTCAACTCAAACCACTTTTCCTTACACTGTAGTTTTAATTATAATTTATATTCAGCTTTATAAAAGTACCAAATAACATACTGAAAGTAGCAATCTCTGTGATACCCCCACTTGTAAAAATGTTTCTTATCCAAAAAAGACCTGCTGCCTAACAACAACTATCTACTTGTTTCAACAAGCTCAAGATAAATTGCTTAAAGGATTACTGCACAGGTTATGGACCACACATGATAGATTGGCATTTTGTTTAGTTTACGTGTAAAGCCTGCAAAGATGACTGCAAGTTTCCAACAAATGTAATGAGGTTCTGAAAATACTGTAATCCTGTCCTTTATTACAAATACTATCATATGCATTTCAATACCCAAGGCTTATACGCTATCTAGTTATGTAAATATTCTCTGCATGGCCACAACAAAAAGGCTTTCACAACAAAAGGCTTTCAATGTTGGTAATTCTTTAACAGTATGCTTATTAAAGCTTAATTGCATCTTACAATCTCAGGCAAGCTTACCTGATGGTCATTAAAGCATTGCTAATTAAACACAGACCAACAGGTACATGCATTTTTTGAATAAGAAGCATAAATCAACAGTATAAAAATATGATAGAAAAACAAAACATTCTGCAAAATCAAGGACAGATGAAAAGCCACTTAGTACTTGTGCCTACCTTAGATGGGGGGATACTCTGCACACTTCCACTGTATAACTGCTCTTTTCCTTGCTTGGACACATCCAGAGTCACTACATGGGGGAGTGGGGTACAAGTATGTCACAATTTGAAATGTTTCTGGCTGACGCTGATGGCCTTGACACATTTGTCATACCTCTCAACCTCAGAACAAGAAATCTGGACAAAACCATAAATAGAAGTGGGACAAAGGCCCAAAAATAAGGACAATTTTAAATATCGCTCTTATAAACTTAGCAAGATAGTAGAATAGTAGCTCTTGCATTAGTATGAATTTTCTGAAGGATATGAAATTTGAAAACTCAAATGTCTGTCATTATTTTCTAACTTCAGTCTTTAATGGTTTGCCACTAATTTGCCAGAAAACCACAATTTTATGAAAAACGGACCAAAAATGTGATGCAAAAATATAAATCAGCCACACAATACAGCTGGGAACCTGTCAAAGAAGGGACACTTTTAACATTAGTACTGTTAACTTGAGCAGCTGACAAAATAAGAATCTACATGCATTTCTGAAATTAAAAATAATCTATTACTCTGATCATTACAATTACTTATTAATTGTAAACCCTCCATGATTTCTTCCAAATTTGCCATTTTGTGGAGGGATTATTAGGGGAGAGCAATATTTTGAGCCAAAATTGAGGACAGTTGAGAGGTTTGGATATACCTAATTCTATAAAGCAATTTATTTGCATGTACCTCAATGCAGGAAATCTGGAGAAGGCCAAATATATTGGGGGAACATACAAACAGTACTAAAATTGCTCTTGTATAAACTTACGACAGTTAACAGAATAGCAGGTCTTGCTTTAGCATGCATTTTTCTGAAGGTATGAAGTCTGAAACTCAATGTCTGTCATTATTTAGTGATTTCATTCCTAAACGATTTGGCAGAAAAACAGAAATTTTATGAGGAACAAACCAAAAATAAGAAGCAAAAATCTATTCATTCTGCAAAAATCTGTACAGTTGAGAGGTATAGTTCAGCCAGGACTGTCTGAGTTTGGTCGAATGGGGCTCCACCCTGTAGCCATTCCAATGTCCCATTATTTGGCTATTTTGCCCCATTTACCATAAACAGTATAATATGTACACTGTTTTACTTCTATAATGATTTGGATTTCATTTAAAAGTTTTATTTTGCATTTTACAGCAGAAACACTAATAGACATCGTCTAAACAAAGCAATGCAGTCTCACAATGAAAACAGACTTAGCATTAAAACTTCTCTGCCCTTGAAACTCATATTCATTGAAACAGTATTGAAACCTACATCCAAAGAAAATACATTTGGCCAGTGGCAGATAAAGATTAACTTTGGGCTGTTTTCAAATCATAAACCCCTAGCACAGGAAACATACATGTGTCCTTTGATGCACTTTTCTGACATCATTAAATTATATTCCTTATATAATACAGTACAGTTGTTAGAATGTGATTTAACTTTATTGGTTTTGAATATTTTTTAAGTAAACAATAAAACAAAATGTATGCACCAATAATGACAAAACTGCCCAATTCAGAACATTGTCATCATAAAAGTCTACTCAAACTTCTACAATCCACCAGTATCAGTAAATATGCACAATCTCTGCAGAAGTAAAAGTCATCTAAACAATTCCACATTAAAGAGATCTGTAACTAATGAAGAGGTTGCTGCTAGCAAACAACATTATATTTCATTGTTTCATCTACAAATAAAGTGCCTGTTGCCCTTGCGGTATACATTGCCTATTTTGCATTAAAAAATGATAAGCTAGTAATATTGCAATAGGGAATAGATGGCAAACTAATAACAGGTTCATAGTTACTAGGTATCTCCGCCAAAGAGGACATTCTCTTCTCAGGACTGCAGCATCCATCCCTTTTAAAAGTACAACCCAGTACAGTATCAGCAATGTATCTACATACTGTGGGAGTAGAACCCACAGCCTTCTGCATCAAAAGCAAGTACACTACCTGTTGTGCTATTAACAATCCAAGCAGACTTAGCATAAGCAGCACTAAACCGATCTTCCCCTGAAGCTCTCAGCTCCTTGTAAAACCCATTTGACACCCAACTGTATCTTTCAACTTTGCAGCACAAGAAATCTAGAAAAAGCCAAAGCCCAAAAAACAGAGACATTTTAAACATTGTTTGTATAATCTGGAAAAGTTGATTGAATAACTACTATGCATTTCATTGCCAAGTCTTGAACCTAGGACTCTGTGCATGACAGACAGAGCAACATACCACTATGCCAAATCAACTGTTTCATGAAACTTGGAAAGACTGAAACTTAAATGGCTATCATTTAGTGAATTCAGTTCTTACCATAGTTCTCAACCTCTTAGCACAAACACATGGACAAAGCTAATAATGAGGGAATACAGCCCCCAAACATATTCAGTGAATTCAGTTTTCACCATAGCTCTCAACCTCTTAGCACTAAACACCTGGACAAAGCCAATACTGCGGGGATATGGCCCCAAAAATAGGGACACGTTTCAAATATTGATCTTATAAACTTAGAAAATTGCTAGAATAAAAGGTTTTGTGTTGCTGTGTACTTTCTGAAGAAATGAAGTCTGAAATTCAAATGCCTGTCATTATTTAGTTAATTAAATCCAGACAACCACAGATTTTCTGAGGAACAGAAAAAAAATATGAGGCAAAAATTTGAGCAGGTTTCAGAAGTGATGGTGGGTAGAAAATTCAGGCTCTTGCTACCTGCACCCAAGGTACAGGGTTTGAGTCTGAATTATTCTCTAACCACTACTGTTGCCTGAATTTCTCTAGCCACCTGGTATATTTATCTGGGGCATTTTCTCTGTCACACACACACAAATAAAGGCTGTGACACTATAAAAATTTATCAGGAACACATTTTTCCTACAAGGAAGTTATGAAGAGACACATGAAGGACAACTCAGGAGCAGCTAATAACTGTCTATAAATGTTTATAAATAATTCAGTATCAAGTGTTAATATTTATTCTACTGTACTGCACTATTGTTCTTGCTAGATGGACCAATAACAGAGTAATTTAAAAACATGAATGTATGCATCAGTAACTGTTGATAAATCCCAACCCACACAAAAAAAAAATAAGAAAACATATTTTTGCTGCACTAATCTAAACACTTTTGTAACAGGATCATTCCAAAATTGCTATAATATCCAAACAGTAAATGTCCTAACTTTTGTCGTTATTTATTAATTTAGTATCTGTGAACTGGGCAAGTCATCAGGTTCTGAGACCCTTTTCAGTCAGAGACCAGGTCCAAAGGCACAATAAGAATAAATAAGAAGTAATAACAATATAGGATGTCCGCGGTCATCTGCCTTTGAAATCCAGGTGTTTACATTCATTACAGTAACTCTGTTTACCTTTTATAGAGTCAAAGGGATACTGGACCCTCTCCCAGCAGCTAGTAGGTGTAAGGCTTCAAAGCTCATTCTGGAGTCTGGACAGAGTATAAATCTATTTCACAATGCAAATGGTCACTCATTCACACACTGCACACACATCTGGACAATTTGAAATACTGTCTATTAACTACTACATGTATATGGCAATAAACTAGAACACACAGATAAAACCCATGCATGCAGACTCCACACAAATGCAATACAGCACAGAATCAAACTAGAGAACTTGTTGTTAGGAAGCAATGTTACTCACTGCTGCACTATGCCACTCCAGGTATTTACAGACACAGCAAATTCATAATAAATGATGCACTCATTTATCTGCTTCTCATACATAGTTATTTACATACACAAGAAGGATTGTGTAAGCATTTCCAGATGCCAAGTTTTTTTAAAAACAATTTTGCTTTTCATTTTTTTTAATACTGCATTTTTTTAAGGAATTGTAAATGTTACAACACACAAGCAGTCCCATGTCTTGAGTGTTATTTGTACAAATAGTTTCCAACTATCCAGCATACTGAAGTATTTGTTATTTCTTTCAGTAAGCAATTCTGCTTTTAAGAAGAGAAAGTTAGAATTTCTATATATGTATTAGAATGATATTTATAGAACAGTCTTACTCCATAGACACAATCTCTAAAGGCAAAAACCTCTGTTTATTTTTGCACACTCCAGAGTCATTTAGTACTCATGAAAAGCAGCAATGCTTTTAAACAGCCCGCCTTCACTCCCTCTGTAGTGAATACCTCTGATAAGGGCTAAACTCTTTAAGCACTTCTGTTTGCCCTCCATTTGCTTTCTAATATTACATGTGGGAAGTAGCTAGGGATTTTGGAAATGTACACACACACCTGTTGAAAAGTCCCAGCCAGCTCTGAAAAGATAAGTCTCAGTCGTTGTCAGGCAAGTCCCATAATCCAAATGTTCCAGTGATGAAAATGTTCCTACGAGAGCAGGCTGGATCCATCCTGCAGACGTTGCAGTCCAGTCTCCTTCCAGTCTGTGCGGTCTAACCGCACAGACTCCTGGGCATTTCTGCAGTCTGCTGCCTTTTGTCTAATCCGGACTGTTCTTAACTCAGTCTGGATTAGTTCCAGGAATGCGTGCGTGCATGTGAGTTCTGGAAATGCTCACATGCATGAACAGAGTCCATTCTGGGAGTTATTTTTATTTACTTTAGATTTTTTTTTTTTTATTTTCTTTAGTTATTGTTATGTTTTTTATTTTCAGCTGGGGGGGGCTGCAGTCCTGCAGTCCAATAGGACGAGCCATCCCTGCTTAGTTCTGCTCTCACAGTGTTAATGATTGATGCTATATCCTGCCCTCTTTTTATAAAACTCACACATCAGTATATATTTTTTTCAGTGCATCATCTGATATTAAGTAGGGTTTATACATGGCTTATACATTTAATGCCATTGCCAACATTGTCTTTGTAGCTTTCAGATTAGTACTTTTAATGATAATCTTTGCAATTTCCAAAGCAGCAATTTGATGTTTTACAGCCCATTTTCCACTTGCAGGTGGTGGAAGGGCTACAGCTACTTCAGTTCTTCAAAAGCAATTACCTAGCATTCTTGTACACATAGTATACTTAACATTATTATACAAGTATTGTTGTACACATAATATGTTTGCAACTGCTTAGCTAAATATTTGAAAACAGTGCTGTGCTTACTTAACTGCAGTAACTAAATGCTACTAGAGTGTTATGCCACTATAATAATACTACCCTGACAAAACTGTTGTCAGTGTCATAGGACCATAGGAAGTTACTAGGCTAATGGCTTTAGGGCTCTTATAAGCCTAACCAAGTTCTACCCTTATCTTCACAATCAGCACCTACTGCCCCTGTCCAAGAGGGACACAGGTTGAACCTCTGGGGTGAATTTACAGTTATCTAGCCAATCGTTCAGATTGCATTTGAAGGGGGCCAATGAGGTGCTGTGTTTGACATGAAGTGGGAGTCTGTTCCAAAGGCATGGTAACCTCTGGGAGACAAATCTGTCCCTCCAGCAGGTTCTGTTAATGTCACACACCAGATTAAGATCCATAGAGCAAGCAACCTGTGTACCATTTGACTTACAGAGATGCAGCATTTCCAATAAAACAGGGTCAGAGACTGCCTTGTATGCAAGGCAGAGATTGCCTCTGAGCAGTCTGTATGAAACAGAATAAAGTGATAGTGATTTCAGACTATCTACATAGGACAGATGCTGAAGACCTTGAATTTTCCTTGTGAGGAACCTTTGTGGTCCCCCCAATTGCTGCAGGTGCTTGGAAAGGTACATGCCACAAGAGGTGCTGTACTTATTTATTGGCCTGATGAGGGAAGAGTGCAAGGAGGTTATAACTTCTTTTTTCTGGAGGCAATGCCCTTACCTATAAAATGAGACATATAGAATGCCTTTCTTACCACTGTGGAAACATGGTGGTCAAATGTAAGGTTGCTGTCAACCTGTGTGCCTACGTCTCTCACCACTGAGTGCATACTTAATGTGTTGCTATTAATGTGGCAGTTAGCAGGAACATCGCCTTTACCAAAAGGGATGATAAAACTTTTTTTTTGCATTGAGTTTAAGGCCATGACTTTGGCACCAATCATTTGTTTGTGTAAGACCCTCTTGTAGGATGTTGACATCATTTGGAGATTCTATGACTGCTCCCAGTTTGCAGTCATCAGCAAACTTTGTCAGCCACAAACCTTTAGTTTTGATTGTACTTCTGAGAAATAGATTCCAAACAGTGGAGGTCCCAGGACTGATCTCTGTGGAACACCACTGGTTACAGGTCTGCTGTTGGAGGTGGAGTCCCCTATTTTCACTATATGGGTTCTATCAGTGAGCCAGTTAGCAACCCATCTAATGATATAAGGGTTGATACCTAGCTGGGTGAATTTGTCAATGATGCCTGAGTGGGGCATAGTGTCAGACACCTTGGCTAAGTCTAGGTAGGCTGTATGCACAGATTTCCTGTTGTCTAGGGCCTTGGTGACTGTCTCAAAGAAGTCCACCAAGTTTAACAGGCATGATCTCCCTTTGACAAATCCAAACTGAGTAGGGTCCAAGTGTTTGGAGATTACCTATATCTTTGCTGATAATGACGGTTCACTCCATGGCCTTGTAGATAAGGTTTGTCAGGCTAATAGGTCTATAGTTCCTGGGGTCAGTAGAAGCACCACCACCTTTTCTGCAAGGGAATAATGGTGGCCATTTTCCATTCAGCTGGGACAAAGCTAATGCTTAGACTATGATTGGAAAGAGTATCCAATGGTGTTGCTAATTCTAGTTGGAGCCCATGTAAGACGCAGCCTAGGATGTTATCAGGTCCCATTGATGTGGTGTTTTTGGCCTTAGAGAGGGTGCTTACGACCTGCTCTTTAGAGATACAAGGTATTGGACAGGTTGTAGGGATATCATGGGGTACCTGTGGCAGGGACAGGGAGTGAAGTTTTCACAGAACCTGTTGGCCAACAGGTTAGCTATGTCCACACGCTCAGTATATTTGATATCATTAACTACCTGTTCGGCACAAATCTGGGCCTTTCCTTTTAGGTTATGGATGTAACTAAAGAATGCCTTATGGTTGTCTTTAGTCGAGGAAACTAATTTGGATTCATAGTTTGCTTTGGAAGACTTCACAAGAAGTTATTTGCTTGTTTAAGCTGAGGAGGGAGTGTTTCCAGTTTAGGACTCACTCTCTTTTACTCTTGGATAACAATTTCTTCCTCTTATTATAAATTCTGTTAATGGCAGCTGTCTACAGGCTGGTTTGCTCTTCCTTGAGGAGCTTGTTTTGGTCCTATCAGGTACAGCCAAGTGAATGCGGTTATACAGGTGTTTGTATAAAGCATTGGTGTAGAACTCGGCATAGTTGCCAGTTCCATGTGAGAGGGGAGGTGCAATGAAGCTATTTATATCATCTTGTAAGAGGTTATAATCTACTTTGGAGAAGTTTTTTAGTTTATTTGCTGCTAGGGGGGTCAGGTGTGATAGGTACTTCAAATGAGACTGATTTGTGGTCAGATCTTATCAGGGAAGACCTTACAGGGGGGATGCTACAGTGGTCCCCAATACTGGAAAACACCAGATTCAGGATGTCTGCACCCCTTGTGGAGGTGTCAACCAGCTGGTCCAGGGCATTGGAGTTAACAAGGTTGAGGAACCTTTGGGCAAATGAGTTTGATTTCGAGTAATTTACCCGGTCAATGGAAGGGTAGTTAACTCATTCACTCCAGTGGAGCTCAGGAAGTTTGTACTGTTACTTCCAATGGGCTGACCCTAAGCCTTTTGACAGAATCAAATTATGTCCTCACATGTCAAACAAATATTCATATATCTGGAGGCACAGGGATTATGAAAGAAATATAAATGGCAAACTCTTCAGCAAAAACAATTTTTATAGTGGTAGTATTCTTTAAGTTCTAGGTCTTAAACTGAATTTTATAAGTCACAGTAAACACAGTAATTATTACATTTGTAATATTTTGTAAACAACTTAATATCTCAGCAACCACTCAAGATACGTACACACCGTTAGCAACATTTTATTCATTTAGCTAAGAACTTTCATACAAGGCTAAGGAGTTCTGTCTGTGTTACTTGGTTGTTGAGATATTTAGAAAAAAATAAAAATTATATCTATATAAATGAATATCATAAAAACAACAGTTAATATCTATTTACCTGCACTAGACGGAGATCAAATATTAATGCAGTTGAGTTTGGTATTGTGTAAGCTTTAATATGAAATATTTTAAAACCAAGTACATAGCATGGTTTTGGAATTATTGATGCAAATATGAACAAGCAATATTTGATTTGCCGCCTAGCGGCATCAGTAGGAGTTAACTGCAGAAGAACCTGGAGGCATCACTCGGATGTAATGAGTTAAAGTCACCCAAAACCATGGTGTTTGTATATATCTTGATAGACTCAAGTAGATCCAAATAGTCAGAGTGGGTGTCCTGATTCATGGAGGGTTCCTCTGGCTGGCAATGACTTGAATAAGTGTCCTACCAACAGTTAATTGCACCAAAAGTATTTCCAGGGAATCATACTGTTTAACAAATCTGGAGGTGTGTTCCCTTTAATGAATATCAATACACTGCCTCCTTTAGTTTTCATGACTTCAGTTTGTGGTCTGAATGTGTGGAAGGAGGTGTAACCCGGTATGGCTGGGGTGCTCTCCACAGCCTTGAACCAGGTCTCCGTGACTGCACAAATGTCTGCGTCTTCCAGGAAGAGGACTGCTTCCAGTTTGTGCAGTTTCATGTTAAGGCTCCTAGAGTTTAGCAGCATAACCCTGAGGTTGTTTTTAGATGGAGTTTTTATGTCGGGAATTGTGTCCTTGAGACACTGCCTAAGAAAAGGCACTATGGGTCCTACCACTTTGACTGTGTTTGCTTGTAATTTAGCCCTGTCCATCCTACTTTGGCCTGGCATATAGTCACTGGTGTCATATTATTTAACCAGAGCTGCCTCAGAGGCTCTGTAGTAACGAGTGGCAGTAAAATTATGCAAATTCTGTTTCCTAATGTACTTGCCAATATTTTATCTCTTTTGCCCTCTTTGCCACCTGTCATGCTTTTTTTTCTCACTTCTGTTTCATTCTTATATTTTTAGACTTTGACCAGTACACTTCCCTCCTCTTTAAACCAGACCCAGTCTCCCACCCATCTATGCTCACTATCTAGTTTTGTATGCTACAGACAATAACAAGCATCTGGACCTCAGGGATGGTCTGCTAAAGTTAAGGACAGCCTATTTATTATCCTGCTGTGGATATATAACCTCTGTAAATAGGTGTTTTGATAGGTACTTACTCACATTTCTTCCCTTTGAGAAGTCAGTCCTTTGCTATAGTATTTTTATAAGGCATCCACACTACATCAGGGATGTAGTCAGTAGCTCTGTATATTAGCTATAATATAACTTGTTACCCATTAAAAACTGCATTACCCAATTTTAAATAGCCTAATATATCTCTTCATAGACAACTTTTAATATACACCTGTTACATATTCAGATATTGTATGCATACCTCCATCTGTCAACACTTTGTTTACTTTTAATAATAGTCTTTTATAGACCCACATTAAGTAAACCTATTGTTCCTTTTTTTCCTCACAACATCAACCTGACTTCCAAGATGGCTGTACGTTGAGCAACAACTTGTTTTTAGCTCTCCCAGTGTGAAAACACAAACTCAGCAGAGAAAACAAGTAGATTTGTGTTTATGGGTAAATTTCAGTAACTGTCTACTAAGTGCACTGCCTGGATCCCAGCAATAAAGAAATACAGAAAACCTGGGAAAAATCAGCTACAAAAAGTGAGGAAGATAAATTGACTGGTGAGAGTTCTGCAGCTGTTCAGCAAAACGCAATGCAAACTTCAGACATGACTTCCAGTAACCTGCAGGAAGATATGACAATTGCATACAAGTCTGGTTAAAATAAACAAAAACTGATGGAGTATATCAACACAAACAACAAAAGGCTGGAAAAAGCGGAAGAAGCTTTACAAAGATATTCATATGAGATGATAAAGCTGAAAAAATCAGAGGCTGAAATAAAGAAAAGGATGGCTGAATATGAGACTGCTCAGGAAGAGATGTTTGCCAAAAATAGTAGAATTAAAGGACAGAGCACCTAGGGAAAACCTGAGATTTTCAGCTATGCCAGAGAAGCTGTAAGGAACAGACTGTATTAATTTTATGAAAGCACAAATAAGCAACTGGACTGGTATTCCACAACAGGAGTTGTTAGTTGAAAGGGCACATTGTGTACATGCTCTAAACCTGGCTATAAGAAAGCAACCTAGACCTTAATAGTAAATATGCAATCCTACCAGCAGAAGGAGTTGATTCTGACAAATATGTGGCAGAAGAATAAAGTAGTAAAAGTGGGAGACAACAGAGAGTTTGTGGAGAATGATTACTCACTGTACACCAGACAGAAGAGCAAATGTCTTCTACTATTCAGGGAATATCAAGATGCAAGCGTGAGATTCAAAGTGCTGTACCCAGCTGTCTTAAACATATTCTTCCCTGGAGGGACAAAAATAATTTTTTGATGAAGTACGTGCTAAAGAGGAAATACAAAAGTTTGTCCAACAAAAAGTGAGCTGTGAAACAAATGGAGATTCTGCATCTTGTTCATTTGGTAATAAAGACCACAGAAAGACTGTACCTGTGAAATCTTTTCCACTGTTTCAACAGAAAATGTTGGAGAGAAGGAAGGGAAGAATTGAGAGTACATTGGAAATGAAGCAGATACAGGATTTTGGAGATGAACAGCAATCAAACCAGTAACAATGCAATAATTATATCTGTGAAATATGGCACAACAAGAAAATCTGGAAATATTGAGCTTTTTCAGAGTTTGTTGGACTTGTGGACTCTAAAGCATATGCCCTACTTCATGTCATTAATGTTCAGAAAAGTGCTTTAGGGACAGCAAGAGGAGGGAGAAAGTTAACTGTAAGTAAATATTTTTTTCCTTAAATAATCCCAGTTTTGTGGCATGTGGATTTCTTTACATGCTATAAAGTAATTTTTTTCAGTTACTTTTAAGTGTAATGGGGATTGTAAGGAGGTGCTGCTGTTCTTTTTTTTTTTCTTTTCTTTCTGCCTTCTCCCTCTCTTCTTCGGTTTTAAGAAATGTAGGCACTGCAATGCATAAAAAAGAGAGCTCAATGTGCTTTTTTCTCACTCTTGCATGAGGAATGACTGCATTAAAGACCTTAGATTGATTTATTAACAAGTTTAAAGAGAGAACAAGTAAATGAAAAAGAACACTGAATATTATGAGGTTAACTCAAGTCTGTGAGTGTGGCTGTCAGTTTGGGACTTTTGTTCCTATTAAGAGGTTAAAACGTCTACATTTAAAGGTGTACATAGTTTTGTATGTTACTATTAAGTTAATAGGTTCTAGGGGGTATTGGTGGTGTGTTTTTTTTTTGTTTGAGGGTTTTCAATAGAACAAAAAGTTTTATAAGATGTGACATAGGCTAAAATGGATAGGACACGAAACAACTATATAAAAGTCCAACCTGCAAACAGTGTGTGCATGTAACAAAAAAAAAGCTAGAACTAGACATTTAACAAAAAAAGGTGTTGTACATAAAAGGTGGGAATAATAACTTTTTAATACAGTGATGCTTTCTTCAATGTCTTTTAATGTAAATGGCCTCACAGATAAATACAAACAAGAAAGAGTAGTGAACTATATTAAAAATGCAGAGTGCAAATAGCTATGTTACAGGAGACACACACAGAAAGAAATGAATGTGTGAATTTGATAAAGAAAGGTTTTGGGGATGGTTATTCAGCAGAATACCTGGGACCAAGGAAAATAGGAGTGCTTATATTAATTACAAAAGGAGCTCCAATAGTGATAGAAGAAGATAAAAAAGATAATAATGGAAGATTTATAGTACTAAGGGGCTACTGGCAAGGGAGGAGGATCACACCGGTATGTAATTACATTCCACCCAAAACTGCTGTAATGGAGCTTGAGAAAATAGTGAGAGAAATAATCAGTTTTCAGCAAGGAATATTACTTTTAGGTTGGGACTGGAACTGGATTTGCAGCAGTGAGGATGTGTCTGGGGCTCCCAGAAGGGAAAATATAACAAAGGAGAGTAGATTTTTGAAGAAATATATGAAAATATTTGGCATGGAAGATGTGAATTAAGCAATAGGAGTTCAGAGTAAATTTACATATTATTCAGCAAGATATAAAAACTGGGCTAGGCTAGCCAGAATTTACATTTCACAGGAACATGTGCATTTTATTGAAGCTCTTGATACTACCCAATAACTATTTCAGATCATGCACCAATAATAGCTGAAGTAAAAACACAGGGTAATGAAATAAAAATGAGACATTGGCACTTTCCCACCTATCTGTTGAAAAGAGAGGAATTTAAAGAATGGGTAGTGGAGATTAATCAGGAGACCCACCAACAAAAATGGTATTTTATTACATTCTTCTTCCCTCTTGGATCATCAGTGTTCTGTTAATGTTGTCAGATGTTTGCTCCCCCCTCCACAAAACTACATTAATCCATATCTATCAGTTTTGGCATTAATTTTGCCATTCTTTTAGATATTATAGACATGAACACTTTATAATCATGGTTTAGTATTGAAATGGGCCTGCATGAAGTTGGATCTGATGGAATCTTACCTTTTTTAGGTACTACAGCTACCACTGCTTTCTTCCAAGACTGCGGTACTTCTCCTCCTCTTAATATATTGTTAAACAAAGCCTTCCAGATCTTTATCAGTTTTTTTCTTTCCAGCTTCCAAACTTCCACAGGAATACAATCTATCCCTTGGGACTTTCCTGTAGATTGGTTATACATCACAATTTTTATCTCATCTCCTCCTATCCTGATAGTAACTGAGCCTTATCTACCTCTAACCTTAGCATATTTAATTATTCCATAAACATTTCCATTTGTATCTTTTCTTGATTTCTATATTTCTCTGCTTTATACAAACTTTAATAACATTTTCAAAATATTTCTAATACTTTTACAGGATCTCTTGTTATCTTCCTTTTTATAGACTCCCTAAGCTTGGTGATAGCCCTTTCCACTTTCTGTTGCCTGAGTCATTGTGCTAACAGTTTTTGTGCTCTAGAATTATTATCAAAGAACAGTTGCTTAACAGCAATCTTTCTAAATGGGTGCATATTATCAAGGTAATCCCTTATTTTCTGTTTAGCATTCTGCAGTTGCTCCTTTTCTTGTTCTGAGAGATTCCACCTATTTTGCAATACTTTAACATTTGTCAGTCCCTCTAAATAATTCTTGTTATTTTTAGCCATATCTCCCTTTCCTTTATTTCTACCTTAAACTCCACTTTAATTTTATCCTACTCCCTAGCTATATTTTCAGAAGAAATTTCTATCACCTCTAGTAGCTCCTGAATTAATTGCAAAACCCATTCCTTAAGTTCTTCTCTTTTTAGCCGATAGATGGAAAAGTGCCAATGTCTCATTTGTATTTCATTACCTTGCATTTTTATTTTAGTTATTATTGGCGCATGATCTGAAATAGTTATTGGGTGCATTTCAAGACCTTTAATTAAATGCACATTTTCCTGTGAGATAGAAATTCTATCTGGCCTAACCCATTTTTTTCATCTTGGAGAATAATATGTAAATTAAATCCAAACTCCTAGTACTGAATTCACATCTTCCATGGCAAAGATTTTCTTAAACTTCTTCAAAAATCTACCCCCTTTGTTATATTTTCCCTTCTAGGCCCCTCAGACACATCTTCACTATTGCAAACCAAATTCCAGTCTCCACCTATAAGTAATATACCTTGCTGAAAGCTGATTATTTCTCCCAGAATTTTCTTAAGCTCCATTATTGCAGTTGTAGGTGGCATGTAATTACATGCCAGTGTAATCTTCCTCCCTTGCCAGTAGCCCCTTAGTACTATATATCTTATATCATTATCTTCTTTCCTCTTCTATCACTATTGAAGCTCCTCTTGCAATTAATATAAGTACTTCTCTTTCTCTTTACCCCAGATATTCTGCTGAATACCATCCTGAAAACATTTCTTTGTCAAATTCCCATGTTGAGTTCTTTCCAGGAGTGTCTCCTGCAGCATAGGTATTTGCACTATACATTTTTACTATAGTTCACTACTGTTTCTTTTATATTTATCTGTAAGACCGTTCATATTGAAAGACATTACAGAAAGCATCATTTTCTTATATAGTTATTATTACCACCGTTTATGTATAACTGCTTTTTTGTTAAATTAATTCCAACATTTATGTTACATGCATATACTCCTCGGCAGGTTGGTCTTTTTTATACAGTTATTTATTGTCATATCCATTTGAGCCTATGCCACATCTTACATAACTTTTTTATTTGAAAGCCCTCAAACAGAACAAACAACCCCCCCAAATCCCCTAAAACCTATCAAGTTAATAACACACAAAACTATGTACATCTTTAAATATTGAGGTTTTTGCTTTCTAATAACAAAAGTTCTAAGTTGACAGCCACACAGACACGCTAGAGTTAACCAAAAAGAAAGGTTAGTCATGCTAAGACACATGGCACAGCCTGTACTATTACTAATTGCTGTTTGATTTTTGTCTATCTTTATAGTTCTCCCAGCTGAGAAAGTACTTGAATGCTTTCAGTAAACACTTTCTCCAAACCATTTCTCTTTATCAAATTGTATTCTAGTGAGAAGCAAACCAGACACAAAACTGCTAAGGGTACATTGTTTACCAGAAAAAAAAGCCTTATAATATTCATTATTCTTTTTCATTTACATGCTTTGTAATAAACTTGTTACTAGATAACACCTAGGGTCTTAACCCAGTCATTTCCCCATGCAAGCATGGTAAAAAGCACACAAATTTTTATTTTGTCATACTGTCTTAACCAGACCTTTCCTCTCTCCTCCACTTCTCCTGTCTGCCCCTTTTTTTATATTGCAGTGCCTATATTTCTTAAAACTGAACAAAGAAAAAGAAAGAAGAAGAGTGAAAAAGAAAAAGAAAACAAAACAAAAGCACCGGTTTATATTAGTATCCCCACTGGATTTCAAAAAAAAAATTGAGAAAACTTTACTTCAAGTCTAATTGGTTTTGTCTTATCTTTAAAGCCCTCCCAGTTGGGAAAATCCTTGGTTGCTTTCAGAGAAGGTTATGCCCTAACCAATTTCTCTTTTTTTTTTCTTTTCTCTCAGCCAATCCCCTTCCACCAGACTGTCTCCAGTTTTGCTTTATCAGATTGTCTCCATGGAGATATGAGAACCAGACAGCCAGTTTCTCTTTATTAGCTTTTTTCCATGGAAACATGAAGACCAGCTGCAGAATTGCTACTAAGTATACATGCACTTGCTAGAAAAAAAGACTCATAATATTCAATATTCTTTTTCATTTTCTTGCTCTCTCATAGGTTCATAGGTAGGTACTAGGGTATTGGCCCTAGGGCCTATATAAGCTTAGCCAAAAAGGTACCCTGGCTTTCACCACCCAAGAAAATTATTCTCCTGTGCCCCTGTTGAGCAGAGCCACAGAAGTGATCCCTGGGGTGATTTTCCTATTTCCCATCCAATCATCAAGATTTTTCTTGAAGAGTGCTAATGAGGAGCTTTGTTTGATATAGATAGGTAGTTTGATCCAGAGTATGGGAAGTCTATGGAACAGGAATATATCCCTCCAGCATGTTCTGTTTATTGTGATGACATAGTTTAGGTCCCTAGAGCTTGTAGCTCAGAAGGATTGGGATTTCTTTAAGTGGAGCATGTCCAACAGCTCTGGATTTGACATAGCTTTGTATGTTAGGCAGAGATAATCTCTGAGTAGGTGATATGCAACAGAGTAAAGCTGGAGTTTTTTGAGACGGTCTGCATAGGGCATCTGTTTGAGGCCAGTAATCCTCTTTGTGAGATATTTCTGTGGCCTTTCCAGTTGTTGTAGATATCTTGTGAGGTACATACCAAAAGGGGCGTTGTACTCTATAATGGGTCTAATGAGTGACGAGTAGAGGGGAACAATGACCGCTTTTTTCCTGGATGAGAAACCTTTTGAGATGAGGTGTGCCACGTAGAAGGTTTTCCTGACTACTGTGGCAATGTGATTATCAAAGGAGAGACTACTGTCCACCTGTGCCCCCAGGTGTCTTATCACACTTTCAGTATTAAGTAGACTACCACCTATGTAGTAGTTCATAGGTACAGAGTTTTTACCAAAGGAGATGACAATGCACTTTTTGGCACTGAGCTTGAGGCCATGGGTTTGACACCAGGCATCTGTCTCAGTGAGGCCCTTTTGTAGGATGTCCACATCATTAGGAGTTTTGATTATGGCTCCTAGTTTGCAGTCATCTGCGAACTTCGTTAGCCAAAGACCTTCTGTGTTAGCCTGTACTTCAGAGAAGTCATTCCCCATGCAAGAATGAAAAAAGCACATTAATTTTAACTTTGTCATGCCTTTTTAACCAGGCTTTTTTTTACATTGCATTGCCTGTGTTTCTGTATTTCTCAAAACCATACAAGAAGAAAGAGAGAAGAGGGGATACAAAGAAAAACAACAGCACCTGTTTACAATCTCCATTACACTTAAAGATAGCATTTAAAGAAAACCATACACCACAAATACAGTACTATTAAGAAAAGAAAAGGTTTTCTTTACTTAGTTAGCTTTCTCCCCATTCTTCCCCTTCTGGAAGCATTTTTCTGAACATTAATGACATGAAGTAGGGTGCCTCACAGCAAGAGGTTCTCTGGTTCGATCCTCGGCTGGGATGCCTTCTGTGCGGAGTCTGCATGCCCTTCCTGTGGTCACTTGGGTTACCTCTGGGTGCTTCGGTTTCCTCCCACATCCCAAAGGCATGCCTGTAGGTTGATTGGACACTCTAAATTGGTCCTAAGTGTGAGTGTGTGCATGTGTGTGCCTTCTGTTGAAGGTTGGGCGCTGGGCTGGTAAAACTCCACTGCCAATCATGAGTGGACAGGTGATCCGCTGTGGCGACCCCTAACCGGGAAAAGCCAAAAGAAGAAGAAGAAGAATGACATTAAGTAGGGCATATACTTTAGAGTCCCCCACAAATCCAATAAATTTTGAAAAAGTCCAATATTTCCAGATTTTCTTGTTCTGTCATATTTCACAAATATAATTATTGCATTGTAATCCCACATTGAGTTACTGGTTTTATTACTGTTCTTCTTCATTTCCCATATCCTGTCTTTGCTTCATTTCCAATGTACTTTCAGTATTTTAGTCAACTCTCATGCTCCCTTCCTACTCTGTAACATTTTCCATTGAAATACTGGAAAAGGTTTCACAGGTACAGTCTCTTGTGGTCTTTCCTACCAGAAGATCAAGAAGCAGAATCTTCTTCTGTTTCACAGCTCACTTTTTGCTGGACAAAGATTTGTATTTCCTCCTTAGCATTTACTTCATCAAAAAATTATTTGTCCCTCCAGGGAAGAATAATTTAAAGACAGCTGGATGCAGCAGTTTGAATCTCACACCCACATCTTGACATTCTCTAAATAGTGGAATGAATTTACTCCTCTTCTGGCTGGGTGTGAGTAATCATTCTCCACACTCTGCTGTCTTCCACTTTTAGTATTTTGTCCTTCTGCCACAGTTTTGTTAGAATCAACTCCTTCTGCTGGTAGGATTGCATTTTTACTATTAAAGGTCTAGGTTGCTTTCTTATAGCTAGGTTTGGAGCATGCACACAATGTGCCCTTTCAACTAACAACTTTTGCTGTGGAATACCAGTCCAGTTGCTTATTTGTGCTTTCATAAAATTAATGCAGTCTGTTCCTTCCAGTAACAGTTAAGTTCATTGACAGTATAAAAATATGACCGAAAACCAGAATATTCTTCAAAATCAAGGACAGATGAAAAGCCACTGTAGTACTTGTGTCTACCTTGGATGGGGGGGGGATACTCTGCACACTTAGTCTGCATAACTGCTCCTTGTCTTGCTTGGACACATCCATAGTCACTAAGTGGATGAGTGGGGTGCAACAAGTATGTCACAATTAAATGTCTCTGGCTGACGGTGATGGCCCTTATACATTTTCCATATCTCTCAGCCTCAGAGCAAGAAATCTGGACAAAATCATAAACAGAAGTGGGACAAAGACCCAAAAATAAGGACAATTTTTAAATATTGCTCTTATAAACTTAGGAAGATAATAGAATGAGTAGGTCTTACATTGGTATGAATTTTCTGAAGGGTATGAAATCTGAAACTCAAATGTCTGTCATTATTTTCTAATTTCAATCTTTAGTGATTTGCCACTAATTTGTGAGAAAACCACAATTTTATGAAAAACAGACCAAAAATGTGATGCAAAAATATAAAATACGCACACAATACAGGTGGGAACCTGTCAAAGAAGGGACACTTTTAATATTAGTACTGTTAACTTGAGCAGCTGACAAAAATAAGAGAATCTACATGCATTTCTGAAATTAAAAGTAATGTATAACTGATCATTACAATTATTTATTAACTATAAACCCTCCAACCCAGCCACTGGGGATGCACAAGCCAGTGCATTTCGGGGTTGTGTCAGGAAGGGCATCGGGTGTAAAATCTTGCCAAATCATACATGCGGACAACAGTACAGATAGATGATCTGCTGTGGTGACCCCTAACGGGAGCAACCAAAAGAAGAAGAAGATTAATTGTAAACCCTCCACGTTTTCTTCCAAATTTGCCATTTTGCAGAGGGATTATTAGGGGGAGAGCAACATTTTGAGCCAAAATCAGAGACAGTTGAGAGGTTTGGATATACCTAATTTTATAAAGTGATTTATTTGAGTGTACCTCTCATCCTCTTAGCACAGAACATTTGGACAAGACCAAATATATGGGTCTTATATAAACATAGTCAGTTGATAGAACAACAGGTCTTGCTTTAGTATGCATTTTTCTGAAGGGTATGAAGTCTGAATCGCAATGTCTGTCATTATTTAGTGACTTCATTCCTAAAGATTTGCCAGAAAACCACAAATTGTATGAGGAACAAACCAAAAATAAGAAGCAAAAATCTATGCATTCTGCAAAAATCTGGACAGTTAAGAGGTATAGTTCAGCCGGGGCTGTCTGAGTTTGCCACCCTCACAATATCATGGTCGAATGGGGCCTCCCCTCTGCAGCTATTCCAATGTACCATGACTTGGCTATTTCACCACATTTACCATAAACATTGTAATGTGCATACTGCTTTACTTCTACGATGATTTGGATTTCATTTAAAAGTTTTATTTTAGATTTTACAGCACAAACACTAATAGAAATCTGCTAAACAAAGCAATGCAGTCTCAAAATGAAAATAGACTTAGCATTAAAACTTCTCTGCCATTGAAACTCACATTCATTGAAACAGGATTGAAACACACATTCAAAGAAAATACATCTGGCCAGTGGCAGATCAAGATTACCTCTGGGCTGTTTTCAAATCATAGGCCCCTTGCACAGGAAACATACATGTGTTCTTTGATACACCTTCCTGATTGTATTAAATTATATTCCTCGTATAATACAGTACAGCTGTTAGAGAGCATTTTAAATTTGTTTTGAACAATTTTCCAGTAAACAATAAAACAAAATGCATGCACTAATAATGACAAAACTGCCCAGTTCAGAACATTTCCATCATAAAAGTCTACTCAAACATCTACATCCACCAGTATCAGTAAATATGCACAATCTATGCAGAAGTAAAAGTAATCTAAATAATTCCACGTTAAAGAAATCTGTAACTAATGAAGAGGTTGCTGCTAGCAAATAACTTTATATTTAATTGTTTCATCTACAAAGTGCCTGTTGCCATTGAGGAATAAATTGCATATGTTGCAATAAAAAAATGATAAGCTAGTAATATTGCAATACAGAATGGATGGCAAACTGATAACGGGTTCATAGTTACTAGGTATCTTTGCCAAAAAAGACTGCAGCATCCACCCCCTTTACAATACAGTATAGTATCAGCAATGCATCTACCTACTGTGAGAGTAGAACCCAAAGCCTTCGGCATCAAATGCAAGTGCACTACCTGTTGTGCTATTAACAAAGCAAGCCAACTTAGCATAAGCAGCACTAAACTTTTGTTCCTCTGCAGCTCTCAGCTCCTTTTTAAATCTACTCGACACTCAGGTGTATCTCTGAACTTTGCAGCACAAATATCTGGAAAAAGCCAAAATTTATTGGGGAGAGGGACAAAAAGCCCCAAAACCAGGGACACATTTTAAACATTGCTTGTATAATGTTGGAAAGTTGCTAGAATAAAATGCTATGTTACCACCATACATTTCACTGCCAAGTATTTAACCCAGGACCCTGTGCAAAACAGTCACAGCAACATACCATTATGCCAAATCATCTGTTTTGTAAATGAGAGGAAGACTGAAACTTAAATGGCTACTATTTAGTGAATTCAGTTCTCACCATAGCTGTCAACCTCTTAGCACAAAACACCGGAACAAAGCCAATAATGGTGGAATACAGCCCCCAAACATATTCAGTGAACTCAGTTCTGACCATAGCTCTCAACCTCTTAGCAAAAAACATGTGGACAAAGCCAGTAATGGAGGAATACTGCCCTCAAACATATTCAGTGAATTTAGTTCTCACCATAGCTCTCAATCTTAGCACAAAAACCTGGACAAAGCCAATAATGGGGGAATACAGTCCCAAAAATAGGGACAATTTTCAAATATCCATGTTATAAACTTAGAACATTGCTAGAATAAAAGGTTTAGTGTTACCATGTACTTTTGGAAGAACATGAAGTCTGAAATTCAAATGCCTGTTATTTTTATTTCTTTAACATTTGTTAACCAACATGCAGACTCCACACAGAAGGCACCCCAGCCAAGAATCAAGCCAGAGAACCTGTAGCTGTCAAGGAACAATGCTATCAGTACACCACTGCACTGTTGACTGTGTAAGGAAACAAAATGCAGAAACCACAGATTTTATGAGTAACAGAATAGAACAAATATGAGTCAAAAATCTGCAAATTTTTTACAAATGGTGGGGTAGGGAATTCATGCCCTTGCCACCTGCACCCAAGGTACAGGGTTCAAGCCTGAGGTATTCTCTAGCCACCAGTATATAGCAACTGGGACATTTCACACACACATTGAGCTAAAAAGAGAAAACATTATAGTTCTACTTTAATGAGAACTTTGTAACTTTGCTAGGCTTCACCAGGTATGCATATGGCTTGAATGGAATGCACAATGAGCTGTGATCTGAACATTGTGATCACCAAAGTTGGCACAAATCTGCCAATGGATAAACCATCCTCATTT
The DNA here is from genome assembly GCF_019279795.1 of Protopterus annectens. Lineage (NCBI taxonomy): Eukaryota > Metazoa > Chordata > Ceratodontiformes > Protopteridae > Protopterus > Protopterus annectens. Next base: position 1,456,575,225 of record NC_056733.1, read on the forward strand.
TTTTTTTGGGAGGGGGAGGCAGCAGGGTTGAGGACAGCAATAGGCAAGTAGTTGAATTATTCAGGAGATGCACATCCCTTGTGAAGGGAAACAACTGATGACCTCTTGGACTTACAAAGTCATTAATCAGTAGTGATACTAGACAAGCTATCCATTCAGCTACTAGCCTGGTACTGATTGAGCCCCTTCTAGGGAAGGATCAGTACTGCAGTATCTATCTAGGGACTCTGGTGTAGCACAAGTCCATGCATTTTAGCTAGAATTAGTGGCATCGGGAAGGACACATTCATGACACTGCATCACAGTTTTAAAGGGGCACACACAACAAAATCTCCCAGCTTTCACTGAATAAAAACCATAATCCACAACTACTTCCCATTTCTGGTGTCTTAGAATGCCATCAGTTAGGGAGAATGACTTTCAAAATGGAACAGGTGAATTTTGGTCAATGGGAGGGGAGGGGAGGGACAGAAGCCAAAACATATTTTTAGAAGTTGAATTAGACACCTTGTGGGTCTGCACTACATGGGTTTAGCCCTATTGATCAATGTGTACACAACTAAATAGAGGGAGATCATGGTGGGATGGACCCACAAGTTTCTGAAGGACTTGTCACAGAAAACATACCGAAACCTGGCTTTATTGTCTTTCAAGCATTCCAAAGGTGTAATAATCTTATGTTTGTACACCTATCACATCCTCCAGTTTCTGATTCACTCACATGCCCTTGCTCCACAGCACACTGGCTTCTCATCTGTATCACTTTTTTTCTTATGGAATTCACCAAGACCCCACATCAAAGGTGCCTTTTTTAATTTTAGCATTTTTTTTCTTTTGTAGCTAGATTTTCCCAAAACATTGCTGTTAGTAGGTTCTTAATTTGGACCATCTTATCCAGTGTACTTCAAAGTGGTAAAGGGGGTTGGTCTGGGATCTTGTTGCCTATTTATTTATTTATTGCTCAGATTACACAGCCCTAGCATTGGCATTCTGGCCCAACGATGAACATCTAGTTTGTTATTTTTGCAGTTAAACTTGACAGGAATCACCTGGCAGTATGGTGTGGTAACACTGGTAAGACATCCTCATCCCCATGATAACATCCAATAGGTTTTCAGACATTCTTGCACAACAAAAAGCAAACCACTGGCATCACAACTGCAGGCTACTTAAGCTCTTATAACGGACCGATGAAAAAGTTTATAAAGTATGACATACAAATGCCTCTGTTAAACATGTGAGGGCAGGAACTAAAGCAAGGACACATCTATTACTCAGTACACATTATCATTAGCATCTAGAGACAGGGGAGAAAGATGGAAGGAGAGAGTGGGGGGGGAATACAGAGGAGACATACACACACACACACACACACACACACACACACACACACACACACACTCACACACACACACACACACACTTATTAACTTACCTTACTTGGTCCAGGGCCTTCCGTTGTATAGCTCCAAATTCCACTCATCGTGTGATGTCACCAATCCCGTAGTGAAGTCCTTCCATCCCGCAAGAGCAGACCAGCCTGCCGACATTGCAGTCAGATCCCTTTCCAAGTCTATGCAGTTGTAACTAACTGCGTAGACTTCTGGGATGCTCCTGACTGCTGTGTTTCTAATCCAGACTACTGCTGAATCAGACCAGAGCTCTGCGCATGTTCCGGACTGGTTCAGCAGCAGTCTTGATGTTGGAAATGCCACGAGTGCAACAAGTATGTCACAATTAAATGTCTCTGGCTGACGGTGATGGCCCTTATACATTTTCCATATCTCTCAGCCTCAGAGCAAGAAATCTGGACAAAATCATAAACAGAAGTGGGACAAAGACCCAAAAATAAGGACAATTTTTAAATATTGCTCTTATAAACTTAGGAAGATAATAGAATGAGTAGGTCTTACATTGGTATGAATTTTATGAATGGTGGCAAAGGTCTGCGATATTTTATTTTTATTTTTTATTCTCTTTCTTTTTTTTTTACAGCTGGAGGGGGAGCTGCAGTTCTGCAGTCCAATAGCATGGACCGCCCCTGATTTATCCTTTCCCTTTGTGATAGGTTCATAGGATACTACTAGGCTAACAACTTAAGGGACTTATAAACATAGCCATTATTACCCAATACATGGTCCCTAGGGGCAAGAGGATGGCATGGATTTGTGCCTGTGCATTGAGTATCTTACAGATTACTTCTGGCCATAAGGGACATAGGCACTACCCCAGGTGTGAAGCTGTGATTCCCCATCCATTGATCCAAATTGCTTTTGAAGATGGCCAGGGAAGGTCTCTGCTTAATGTGACTAAGAAGCCTGTTCCAAAGAAAGGGCAATCTTTGAGACACACATCTGTCTCTCTAGCATGTTTTGTTTGAGTAGCTGACTAAGTTTAGATCCCTAGATTAGGTGGCCCTTGTGCTGTTTGACTTGTGGATGTATGGCAGCTCCATCAAGGTTGGATTTGTGAGTGCCTTATAGGTCAGGCATAGATCACCCCTTAATAGTCGGTATGAGACAGAGGATATGGTTTTTAGTCTATCTGCATAGTTCATGTTGTTTACACCCTGTATTTTCTTTGTGAGGAACCTCTGAGGTCACTCCAGCTTCTGTAAGTGCCTAGTCAAGTACATGCCAAATGGTGCACTGTAGTCGATTATTGGTCTAATGAGGGCTGAGTATAACGTGACTATAATTTCCTTGGATCTGGATGCCACACCTTTACTTATAATTTGTGCCACATAATAGGATTTCCTTACCACTGTGGATACATGGCAGTCAAAGTTCAGGCTACAGTCTATCTGAGTACCTAGATCCACTCTAAGAGGCATGCTATTGATGTTGTAATTTGCAGGGGTAGTTGACTTCCCAAAGGGTATGATAATGCATTTTTTTTTTTGCATTTAGTTTTAGGCCATGGTTCTGGCACCAGTCATTTGGTTGATCTAGACCTTTCTGAAGGGTATCTACATCAGTGGAGGATTCAATGATTGTCTAAAGATCCAACTTCCAGTTCGTTTATCTCTTTTACAATATTTAATAGTTCAAATACTGTTTTTATAAACACTTTTATTGAATAATCACTTGTGACATAGGCAAATTTACATTTATATAAAAGTAATCAAACTGTATTAACAAGTTCACATTTACAAACATTATGCTTCACATTGAATTCGATTTTGACAGCCAATCACATTTTTTTAGGCCTTACTATCTCTAGACATTTCCTATCCTGTGTCCTAGTTGAAATGAATCATTTTCTTAGTTCCAGCCATTTTCTTTCCCAATATTTCTGACAAGACTCTGTAGGGAATTTTTTCTATCCTTTTTTTTTCCTCCACCTTTTCGTCATGGTACTGGCCTGGCATCCATGTACCCCATCTACACTGGGTCATCCAGACTTCTCCTTGCCCCCCCCAGACTATTCCAGTAGTTCTGGGGCTGATCACAGACCTTAGACATCTGGGGGCTTGGTACATTTGTGCATCTGTCTGAGAGGATTTTTTTGTTATGACCGACTCATTATACTATTCCTCCCTCCCTTTGGACCTAATGGTAATTGGCTGAGGGGCAGGAGTGCAATAGGGATATGCAGCATATTGCCCTGCTTCCACAGCAGCCATGTCTCCACTCTATTATCTTTCCTTCTAGTTATTTCTTCCCAATACATTGGTTCCTTTGCTGAGTTTCTCCAGTAAATTCCAGTCCCCTCTTACCTATTTTCTTTACCCCTACTTGCAGTCATCCCTATTGGCAAAATTTATTTTCTCAATTCCCATGTTGGCTTAGTTCTTAGAATACTTTCTGCAAATTTATGAATATAATATTCTGTATCATTATTAGTCTCCTCAAGGGTCTACATTCAAAATTCCACACTCTCCTTATTTCTTGAACTTCCCCTGCCCTGCTTCATCATCATCACTTGCCACTTTGTATTACACCTTCTCCTTGTGTTATGTATATGAGCCTTAACTGTACAGCTTTAAAATATCCCTTCAAATCAGGCAATTCTAAACTACCTTGTTCTGTTGGGAGGATCAACATATCCTACTTAACTCATCCCCTCCCGGATAAATTCTTTCAGCTTTTTATTAATTATTGTCCACAACTTCTCTCTTGGTTTACCTGTATATAAACTAAAGAGACTAAAAACATTTTTACTACTTGTATCTTTCTACCCATATCCATAAACAGGAACTTCCAGTGTCTCAGTTTTTGTATTATCTTTTGTTTAGTCTCTTCCTACATATCCTTAGCTGCCATAACAAAAGCCTTTTTAATCCATAATCCTAAATATTTCATGTTATCCTGTTCCCATAAATATGTGTAGTGCTGAACCAGTTCATGTGTTTTCACATAATGTATGGCTCTAGCCTTGGTTTTATCATCATTAATTTTCTTCCAAAAAAGACTTGAAATTGTCTCAGAATGTTCACACCAAGATGTCCTTTTCTGGATTTATCAAGTACAAAATAATATCATCTGCAAATAAAGCCAAGGTTTCTTGACTGCCATGCCAAACATATCTTTGAATTTCTGAGTTCCTTATTTTCTTTGCCAATGGCATTAAATATAAAGCAAATAAGAAAGGGGAAAGAGGATACCCCTGCCCGGTTCATCTGCTCAAACACAAATTATCAGCGAGGAAACCTCACACTTTAGTTCTTGCCTCTGATCCTTCATGTATCCTCCTAATTAGCCTTTTTTAGCACCTTTATTGAATTATCACTTGTGGCAAAGGCACAATTACATTTATGTAAAAGTAATCAAACTGCATTAACAAGTTAAAATTAACAAACATTATGCTTCACATATATTGCACATTACATAAATTATTCAGTTCCTGCCCCTTTTTTTAAACAAGAAACATTTTTATTAAACCATCACTTATGACATAAGCATACAACCATACAGATACAAGCAATACAATCAAAAAGATGCATTTGAGTGAAATGAAACTAGTACAATGCAGCCAAAAAGATACAGTTGGTGTAAACAGAAACAAGTGAAAAGATACAGTTGGTGTACAAAGAAAAGAAACAAGTAAGCCCAGGGATATAATTGGAGTTAGTATTGACCCCGCTGTGCTTGGGCTCACTCCGCTCCCCTCCCTAACCCATATTTCCACCCACCCCCACTAGTGCTGCATTTCAACTAAACTTAGCCACCCCCTCATGTTAACCATCAATCACTGAATCTGCCCCACCCCTGTACCCATTTGCTTCTATTCCACTATTCCACATCCTGTAAAGCACAGTCTTCCATCTAACTACTTTACAATCATAAACAACACCTCTCATCATCCACCACACCCACCCCATCCCAAGCAGATCTCTCACTCATGACCAAACCCAACCAAGCCATGCCCAAACTACCCAAACCCACATACATACACCTCTTACTATTGCTCCTAGGTGTATCCACCCTCCCTCTGCTAACTTCTATCACCAACCACCAAAAACAACTTAATTTTATCCACATACCAAGAAAAACTACTTCCACTAACATTATTACAACACATCATTTTACTCAACTAGTCCCATATCACTACCAAACCTTCTTTATTCACCACTATGCACACAGATTACAGCCATCACACTACCAGTCCCAAACAACTATAAAGAACTTTCATATCCTAAACAAACTACTCAAACTCTATTTTTACCTCAGTACCCAACTCATTAGCTGCGGTGATATACACCCAAACCCAGGCCTACAAAATCTATGAGCCCCAACCCTCAACCTGAATGATACCCTACTCCACCAAGACAAAGCCACACTCTTCATTTTAAATTTAAATGTCAGAAGTATACCAAACAAAGTCCACGACCTTCATGCACTACTCTCCTTTTATCAACCTGAGATAGTCATACTAACAGAGACTTGGCTTAAACCAGGCAAACACAACAATGAAATCACTCCACCAGGTTACAATATAATTCGTAGTGATAGAATAGGTAAAAAAAGGGGGGGGTTGCTATAGTGTATAAGTCTCTCATCACCCTTGAGAAAGTAGACATAACCCCAGACCTTGATAAAGTTGAGCTCACTCTAACAAAACTAAAACTTAATGATAGTAAACACATCAACATCATTGGATGCTACATCCCTCCAGGCAAAAATACCCCATTACAGGAAAAACTCCTAGAATGGATATCTAACTCCCTTCCCCAGGAAAACATAGTATTAGGAGACCTTAATACTGACTCGCAAAACTGTTCCAGTCATAACCCACTCTCCCATATTAACCTACATGGCCTAACCCAACTCATCACTTCGCCCACAAGAACAGACAAGAGAACCAAACACCAATCCACCCTAGATTGGATACTTGTATCCCACCCATCACTGATATCCCGAGCAGGGTGTCTACCAGACACCCTGAGTGACCACCAAGCCACATTCTTACTCAGATCAAAATCACCACAACTGACCCAAATATCTACGTGCCGAATTAGAAACAAAAAACACTTTAACCGCTCCAACTTTATAAACAACCTAAAAATGTATAACTGGACCCCCCCAAAAGAACTACCTCTTGATGAAGCTGTACTACCTTCTTAAGCACCCTTAACCATCATGCCCCCTCTAGAACAACAAGAATTAAAACGAAATATGCCCCCTGGTTAATTCCAGACACAAAATCTCTCCTCAGAAAAAGAAACAAGGCCTGGACCAACTACCCCAACAGTAAATCCCAATTGAACCAACAAATATATGTTGAACTACGTAACAAAGCCAAAAAACTCACCAAAACAGACAAAACATCTTACTACCAAAAATTAAAGGATAAGCACAGGAACAACCTACAAAATTGTTGGGCAGCAATTAACTCTATTCTACAACCAGGTAAAACAACTACCCTAACCCCAAAAATAGATAACAACCAAGAAGACATCCCACTCAGTTTAATAAATACTTTACAGAAACCATCCAGACCCTTGCAAACAACCAACCCTATGACAACATCCCCACCCCTGCAAATCCACTCCCCCACTCCCAACTAACAATTGCCCCAAGTTCAGCTTCCACCTAGAACCAACCAAATCCATTGAAAAACTAGTCCGCAAGCTCAAACCAGCATCTCTAGCCACAGATAAATTACCTGCTGAATACCTCCACCTGGCTACAGAAGCCATATCATATCCTATCTCCATCCTAATTAACAGATCCATCTCCGAGTGTATAGTACCCAAGCTATGGAAAATATCACATATCATCCCTCTACATAAAGGGGGAACCTCCCTGGAACTCAATAACTACCACCCTATAGCCATACTAGCCCCTTTATCTAAAATTTTAGAGAGGGTAATACACAAGCAATTAATGAAATATCTCCTAGAAAATAATCTAATAGCAACACAACAACATGGCTTTACACAAGCAACTAATGAAATATCTCCTAGAAAATAATCTAATAGCAACACTATAACATGGCTTTAGACCCTTCCATAGCACCACCACCACACTAACATAATTCACCAACATTGTCAATACTCACAGAAACAACAAACTCCTTGTATCTGCCACCTTCCTTGACTTGTCCAAAGCATTCGATATGGTTAACCACAATAAACTCTTTCTTTCACTAGCAGCTCTAAACCTTACCACCCCTGCCATCTCCTGGTCCAAAAACTACCTAGAGGGAAGGAAACACGCTGTTATGTGGCAAAACCAACTTTCCCCCTCCCTACCAGTCTCCCTAGGAGTACCCCAAGGCTCCATCCTGGGGCCACTTCTTTTTACCCTCTTCACCAATCAGCTCCCAAACAGTATTCCTAAAGCCTCAATAGTGCAATATGCAGATGATACCACCATAATATGTGCAGCCAAATCAATTGACATCCTTCACTCCGTAACACAAGAATGCTTTTCCCTAGCAGAAACTGGGATTACAAACCAAAGGCTTATTCTGAACCCAAGTAAAACAATGCTAGTACTCTTTAGCTCCCACAGAGCCACACCTCCCATTGATTCTTTCTTCATCTCCTCCTTTAACAAGACCACAATCACCCCCACAAATCATACCAAACTCTGAGGGGTTGAAATAGATAATCACCTTAGATTTGACCTACATATTTCTATAACCATAAAAAAGTACAAAAATACTTGGCCTACTGTATCGCAATAAAAAATTCCTCACTGACCACTTCAAAACTACAATAGCGAGGACTCACCTACTATCCACCCTACTTTATGCCTCCCCCGTGCTTACAAATCTCCACAAATCTGACCTAAACAAACTTGATAGTTGTTATAATAAGAATTCGCTACAACCTCTCCCATCAGAACACATCACTGTGAATGCCTACAAAAACTCATTTGGCTAGAACTACCACTACTACTTCAACTCAATCAACTATCACTAGCCCACAAAATAATACATAACTCTGAAAACATCCCAGCCCTACAATATCTTTTGCAACCCTATACAACCGCCAGGCCCTTGAGGTCTAGCACACAAAACCTCCTCAAAGTAACCAAATATAACAATGAAGCTGGTAAGTCTGTCTACAGTTACCGTATAGCAAAAACCTGGAACTCCCTTCCTGCCCACATAACTGACAACAAATCCCCATCACAGTTCAAGAAACTTGTTAAAACTCACTTTTTGAATAATCGACTGTGCTCCTGTATCCCCCTCTGGCTAATGTCTCATTAGAACACTTCACCTAACTTAAGTAACTCTGCTAAACAAACCAATCATAGTACTGTACCCACTTAAGACTGTTAATCTACTGCTCATCCCATCTTTCCAGGAGTTAGGGAAAACTATCCCAGCAATGTTGTGCTTTCCATAAGCAACTAAAATCAGGAGAAAACATATTGTAAATCAATTTGTTTATCCTTCTCAACTAAAACCAGCTGAAGACATATAGTAAATCAATTTGCTATCCTTCTCAACTATAGCGAGCATCATCTGCTCTCTCAGAGCCTTATTCTACGTCTCTCTGGTTTTACTCTGATAGTAAATCTATCACAGGAATCCTAAACTTAGGAATATCTTCTAAAATGTTATATTATATTGTAGAGAACAAATGTATCCTATCTGTTAGTTAATATGTATGTCAAAGTCTCTTCTATGGAAATTGTATGTTAAAAGTCTGTCCTTAAAACTATGTCTTGTAAAAAAAATTGTTCACTTGGAGCTTTTCTCCCCGGGCCTCCACTGAAAATGGACTTGTAATCCAGTTGGACTCTCCCGGTCAACAAATGTAAAATAAAAATAAAATAAAATAAATAAATAAGCAATCATACATTTATATAAATGAAAACAAACCACACTGTCACAATCCTAGTTGCAAGCATTTTATGTCACAAACCATACTGAACACTTCCAGTTGCAAGCATTATACATCACTCATAGTCAACCCAATCATTTTCAGTCAAACATTACATAGCTCATTTAAGTCCTGCTTTCTTTTAAACTTCATTCCTCCCCTGTATGTATTGTTCCCACAATTCCCATTTTTCTGATGTAGTTTGCTGCTACCTTCTTCTAAAGATCACAGTTCCAGTTGTTTTATCTGTGTTACTATATTCACTACATCTAATATAGTTGGTTTAGATTTTGATTTCAATTTTCTAGTAACTGCTTTTTTGGCAGCCATCATAATTAGAGACAGCAAGGCCTTACCATGTCTAGGCAATTCCAATTCTGTCTCATAGCTCAGAAAAATCATCTCCTTTGTCACACCATTCTGCCCAGCCAACATCTCCAACAGTGCATCCTGGCAATCCTTAAAGTCCACCAACTCACTGCACTTCCAGAAAATATGTTCCCAATTACTGCTTTCTTCCCCATTACACTTCCAACATTTGCTGCCTACCTTCTCTGGAGTCTACTTGGGGTATAAAAATATCTGTGTAAACATCTCCAAGGAAAAATCCAAAATTTTCTAGATTTTGTTGTATATTTGGGGGACATACATATATCCTCCCATTCTTTCTCTATGAATTGCTTATTCAATCTCTCATACCAATCCTTCCTAACCTCGTTTGATTGCTTTTAATACTTATCATGAAATATTTTATATGCTCTACTAATTACTCATTTTTTAATGACAGCTTCAGTCCTAGATTCTAGCAAAAAACTCTACCAGTGCTGGTCTTTCATTTAGGACCTCCCCTATTTCTTTCTCTTTGCCCTATACTCTGATATCAATCCTTGATAAGGAAGGCAATCTCTAACCAGCAGTACAAATAAATTCTTGGCACCTTCCCATTCTATCATCTTTCTCTCTCTAGTTATTTGCTCCCAATACCTTGGTTCCTTTGCGAGTTTTTTCCAATAAATTCCACCCCCTATTGTCTATATCCCTAATTGCAGCCATCCCTATCAGCAGAATCTCATTTCTCCATTTCCGTATTGGCTTAATTCTTACAATACTTCCTGCTACTTTATGGATATAATATTCTGTATGATTATTGTTATTCTCCTTAAAGGCCTTAATCCAAAATCCCAGTATCTCCTTGCTTCTTAAGCTTCCCCCTGTTTCAACATCATCCCTTTCCACTTTGAATTATAATTTTCTGATTGTGTTATTTATAGGAGCCTTTACTGTGTAGCTCTGAAATACCCCTTCAGATTGAGTAATCTCAATCCCCCGATCTACTGGAAGAATCATCTTATCCCACTTGACTCTTGCTGCCTTTCCCTGCCATCTAAAGTCCTTCAGCTCTTTTAATTGCTATCCACAACTTCTTTTGTGGTTGATAAAACTATGCCTGACCCATTTATAAGACTAAAGGGACTAAAAACATTTTGACCGCTGTATCTTACTATCCATATCCATATAACAAAGCTTCCATTTTCTAAGTTTTTGTATTATCTTTTGTTTAGTCTCTTCCCACATAGCCTTAGATGCCACACCAGAATAATTTTTAATTCATACTCCTAAATACTTCATTTTTATCATGTCCCCATGAATAAAGATATTGCTGAACCAGTTTGTGTGTGGGTACATAATTTACCTCTATTGCCTTTGTTTTAGCTTTATTAGTTTTGTATCCCAAAAAGATCTGAAACTGTCTCAAAATGTTCCACAACAGTGTAATGTCTCATTCTGGTTTTGTCAGGTATAAAATAATATCATCTGCAAATAGAGACAGCTATTCTTGACTATCATACCAATTATATTCTTGAATTTCTGAGTCCCTTATTTTCTTTGCCAATGGTTATAAATATAATAAAAATAACAATGGGGAAAGATGACACCCCTGCCTGGTTTCTCTACTCAAGCAGAAATTATCAGAATGGACCCCACCCACTTTAATTTTCGCCTCCAGTCCCTCATGTATCCTTCAAATCGACTTTATATTTTTTTCAGAAAATGCAAATGCTTCCATTGCCCTGCTCATAAAGTCCCAGATTACTGTCAAATGCTTTCTCTACATCAAGACCCACCAACAACAATGGTATTTTCTTACATTTTGCTTCCATCTGGATCATCAGTCCTCTGTTAATGTTATCAAATGTTTTCCTCCCCTCCACAAAACCACATTGATTCATATCTATCAATTTTGAAATTACTTATGTCATTCTTATAGCCATTATAGACATAAACACTTTATGATCATGGTTTAGTATTGAAATGGGCATGTATGAAGCTGCGTCCAATGGATCTTTACCCTCTAGGTATTAAAGTTACCACTGCTTTCTTCCAGGATGTTGGTACTTGTCCTCTTCTTAAAATACTGTTAAACAAAACCTTTCAGATCATTATTAGTTTTTCCGTCCTAGCTTCCAAACTGCCACAGGAATACCATCTATTCCTGGGGACTTTCCTGTAGATTGGTTATACATCACAATTTTTGTCTCACCTCCTCCTATCCTAACCATTAGTAATTGAGCTTCATCTACCTTTAACCTTGGCATATTTAATTCTTCCATAAACATTTCCATTTGTATTTTTCTTGATTTTCATATTTCTCTGCTTTATACAGATTTTCACAGAATTTCAGAAATATTTCTTATACCTCTACAGGATCTTTTGTTACTTTCCTTGTTATAATCTCCTTAAGCTTGGTGACAGCCCTGTCTACTTTCTGTTGCCTGAGTTGTTGTGCTAAAAGTTTTTGTGCTCTAGTGATATTATCAAAAACAGCCGCTTAAAGCAATCTTTCTAAGCTTGTGCATATTATCAAGGTAATCCCTTATTTTCTACTTAGCATTCTGCAGTTAATCCTTTTATAGTTCTGTGATGTTCCCCATATTCTACAATACTTTAACATTTGTCAGCACCTCTAAATGATTCTTGTTACTTCTTAACCATAGCTCCCTTTCTTTTATTTCCACGCTTTTTTAACTCCACTTTAATTTTATCCCACTCCCTAGCTATATTTTTCAGAAGAAATTTTTATCCTCTCTTATAGCTCCTGAATGACTTCCACTACCCATTCCTTAAATTCCTCTCTTTTCAACAGATAGGTGGGAAAGCATCAGTGTCTCATTTTTATTTCATTTCCCGTTGTTTTTATTTTAGTTATTATTGGCGCATGATCTGAAATAGTTATTGGATATGTATCAAGACCTTCAATTAAATGCACATGTTCTTTTGAAATGTAAATTCTGTCTAGTCTAGCCCACGTTTTATATCCTGGGAAATAATATGTAAATTTACTCTGAACTCCTGATACTGAATTCGCATCTTCCATGCCAAATATTTTCATAAATTTCTTCAAAAATCTACTCTCCTTTGTTATACTTTCCCTTTTGGACCCCCAGATATATCTTCACTGCTGCAAATCACATTACATTCCCCACCTGTAAGTAATATTCCTTGGTGAAAACTGAATATTTCTCCCAAAATATTCTGAAGTTTCATTATAGCAGTTTTAGGTGGAAAATAAATACCTGTCAGTGTAATCCTCCTCCCTTGCCAGTAGCCCCTTTGCACTACAAATCTGCCATTGTTATCTTCTTTATCCCCTTCTATCACTATTGGAGCTCCTCTTGCAATTAATATAAGTACTCCTCTTTTCCTTTGCCCCAGGTATTCCTCTGAATAACCATCCTGAGAACCTTTCTTTATCAGATTCACATGGTCAGTTCTTTCTAAGTGTGTCTTCTGTAATATAGCTATTTGCACTCTACATTTTTTTAATGTAGTTCACTACTCTTTGTTTTGTATTTATCTGTGAGACTGTTGACATTTAAATACATTGCATACAGCATCACTGCATTAAAAAGTTACTATTCTCACCTTTTATGCATAACACCTTTTTTTAATTAAATGTCTAGTTCCAACTTTTGTGTTATGTGCATACACTGGCAGGTCAAACTTTTATGCAGTTGTTTCTTGTCATATCCATTTGAGCCTATGCCACATCTTACAAATTTTTTTGTTTTATTGAAAGCCCTCAAACAAAAAAACAAACACACCCTAAAACCTATTAACTTAATACTAACAGACAAAACTATGTACATCTTCAAATATTGACGTTTTATCCTCCTAATAGGAACAAAAGTCCCAAACTGACAGTCACACTCACATACTTGAGTTTACCAAAAATAAATGTTATGCATGCTAAAATATGGTGTAGCCTATGCTTCTACTAAGTGCTAACTGGTTTTGTCTTAGATTTATAGCTCTCCCACCACAGAAACACCCTGAATGCTTTCAGAGGACATTATGTCCTTGACAAGTTCTATTTTCTGTTTTTTTTTACCCTTAGCCAATCACTCTTCACTAGACTGTAGCCAGTTTCTTTTTATCAGATTGTTTCCATGGAAACATGAAGACCAGTTGCAGAATTGCTACAAAGCAACATGTATTTGCTAGAGAAAAGCCTCACGATATTCAGTATTCTTTTAAATTTACTTGCTCTGTCTTAAAACTTGATCTGATGTTGTCAATCTTCATCTATTCTTGACTTGTGGGTATACAGTTCTGATCTTGGAACTGATTTGGCAGATATATAACTCGCATCAGCCAAAAATCTCTTGAGCTGTTTTTCTACCCACAATGCCCCTCTCCACATTAACTCAGATCTCGTTTCCTGCTCTTACAACAAGATGCATCAGCCAGTTCCTCTCTCATAGCTAAGTAAAACATTTTATATAGTCTCTCTTTCCTTAATAGTTCTCTGATTCTTCTGTTCTCAAATTCTTGGTCTAACCCTTGTGACTATGTGGTTTCCTGTCACCGTTGGTATTTTTTCCCTCTACCATCATTGGTAGTTTTTTTCCCTTCCCCCTCTCTCTATCTTTACCGTTGTTAACCTTTCTACCATTGTTGGTGGATTTCTTCTTGTGGTGTGACTGGATTTCCTTTCTTGTTCTTCCTCTTTCTGTTATTTCTCTCTGCCTCTCCTGCCCTTCTTATTCAGGATGGTGGTGGAAAAACCTAAAAGTTCCACTACAGACTTCAAACAATGTACAGACTGCGGCAGAAAAATACCAAACTCTGATAACCATGAATGTTGTGTGTATATTGCTTGGGTGTCTCACACTTGTCTGTTGACTGCACAATCTGCCAGAGTTTCAGCAACAGAACTCTGGCAGAGAGGAAAAACAAGCTCATTCTCAAAGGGCTCATTAAAGCCTTGTTCAAAGAAGCCTTGTCCAAGGCCAACCAGTCTCCTCTGGCCTCTGGATCATAATCCTCTCATTCAGTGCCAATGTCTCCATTGGCACCGACTGTTAAGAAGCAAAAACATACATTGGAAGGTTCCTCTTCAGAACAGAAACCTAAAATTCCGAAGCTTTCAGAAAAGTCTGAATCTTCGGCACTGAGAGGCTTAACTGGTGTCATTGACACTGACCACAACAATTACAAAATCATTGACCATTATGGTTCCCATACTGTTACTACGGCCATGCCAGAACTGATATCCCCCACGTCCTGCAGATGGTGGTGAAGCCTGATGTTTCTATCCAACCCAGGACCACTTATTCCCCCTCCTTGGATCCCTTCATTGGACAACTCCCTTGCCCTTTCATGGAGAAACCTGAGTCTTCTTCTGGGTTGTCCATTTACAATACCATTAGTCTCTTGGAAGTGGATATTGTTAGGTTGGTGGATCAGATCCTGACAGCCAGGGGGTTCATCTTCTCAGCCCCCTTTCCCCTCTGGTGCAGGGGGTTTCATCCCTTTGACCCCTTCTTATTCTCCTCCTCTGACCTCCTCACAGACTTTAGAGCTCTTGACTTCAGCTTTGCAGGTACCAATGATTTTGGCACTGACAACTTTCTTGTCTTCGAGGCCAAGTGTGGATCTGACACCTTCGGTGTCTATGGGATCTTCAGGTCCCCAGGACCATGTCTTCACCATTGAGCCCAAGGGGTTTGAGCCAGCCAGAGTTTTTCTATGGAGCCAGCCTTGCCTCTTCGGGATCCGGTTTGTCATGTGGGTCTCTCAGGGTGGGGTGTGACCCTGGTTCCGAGTTTGTCTGTCTTGGTTCTGGGCCCCCATCCCTCCTCAGGGAGGGCCTGCCTTTTAAGCCATGGAAAGAGCTTCTGCCACTTCCTCATCTCAGGTACCTCCTGTGTTACTGGAGTCTCTCCCTATGACCCCAGGCTTTTTGGTTCTACTGCCAACCTCAATCCCTGGACAGCGAGCCCCAAGGTCTCAAGAATTACCTACTACAGGTGTCCCCTCTTCCAAGTCCTCTTCAGACATTCTCACTGAAGAGTCTCCTTGGAAGAGATCATGTAAGAGGAAACACCTTGATTTTGCTGGGGAATCCATCACATAGGACATGGATTTTGATGAAGGGGAGGGTTCCCCATGATCAGCTCTGGAAGATGTCTCCTTTAGAGACATTCTTGAGATCCTGAAACAGAGGGGTGATTGGAAGCCCAACGACCCTTCCTCTGAGGAATCCATGTACTTTCAGGCCTTTGGTGCTCGCCCATCTACCTTCTGGATGACCCAGTCCACTGATGACCTTATTAAGCTGATCGCTCAGTGGGCTTGGAAGGCTCCTGATTCTATAGAACCTGTACCCCAGAGACCTGACAAGATTCTTTCTGCTCCTGCGGACCATCCACATTGGGCAAATGGCTTAGTAGTTGATGCAATGTTGGTAGTGGTCGCAACCAAGAAAGAACTAGCAGAGGAAAGGTCTACTGTACATCCCCCTAACGAAAGTTGAAAGCAATGGACAGATTTGGGAAGTGGGTTTATGCATCATTGACCTTCTCTATCAGGTCTTTGAATTTTTTGGTCTACTTTACTAGACTTCAAAGGGATCTTGTCAAGGAGCTTTCAGATACCCTGGCAGGAGTAGTCGCTGGGGGGGGGGGTCCAAGAAAAAATGGCCTCCCAGTTAACTACCCTAATATCAATTTCAAATTTGTCCATGAGGCTCATTGCACATGTGGCTGAGGAGGTGACCAGGTCAGCAGATTCAGGTGTTGCTATTCGATGACACACCTTGGATGTTCCTGTGCTAGTTTGTGGAACCATTCAAGTCTTCCTTTGTCAATGCTCCCTTTGATGGATCCTCTTTGTTTGGACCCAAAGTAAAGAAAGTTCTAGGAAGGTGTGAAAAGGATGGAAAGTCTATGCCTGCTGTGGGCATGTGTTTTTTCACTCCTCAATGATTCTACTCCAGAAATCAAAGGAGTGATAAGATGTGGTTCCAGAAGCCTTTCCAGGACACACGTGGTATGGACTCACCTCGGGGCAGAGGGTGTAGTTACAATGGATGACACCATCCCAGAGGCAGGGTTCATCCACAGAATCAGGTTCCAGAGACTCATTCTCTGGTCAACCCTACCTGCGCTCCTCAAAAGGGGCCCAATTGCTTACCTCTGGAGGAAGTTGGGAGATGATTGTCCTTGCACTCAAATGGCTGGTGATGCACAACCACTAATGCTTGTGTACTAAAGATCATTTCCAGAAGTTATCTAATCCCTTTCACTCTTTATCTGAGAACCCCAGCAAAACTCCCTGATGTTCCACCCAGTCAGAGAGATCAAGCAGCATTAGAGATAGAAAAGCTACTAGAAAAAAAGTCATCCAAGAAGTCCCACCAGACCAATTAGGATCCGGGTTTTACTCAAGATTCTTTTTAGTGCCAAAGAAAACAGGGGACTGGAGATCAATTATGGATCTCAGTATTCTGAACAAATTTGTCCAATAGTCAAAATTCCGGATGGTCACATTTCAGTCAATTTTTCCCTTCTTAGAGGAAAATTATTGGATGTGCTCTATTGACTTTCAAGATGCGTATTACCACATAAGGATGGACAAACAGTCAAGAAAATTTCTCCATTTCTGGCTAGGAGCCAGTCATTACCAATTCAGAGTGCTTCCCTTTGGTCTCACCACAGCTCCCAGGATGTTCACCAAGTGCATGGCAACATCACAGCACATTTGAGGCTGCACAGATTCTGAGTGTTTCCTTACCTAGATGACTGGCTCCTCACAGCTTCCATCAGACATCTATTACTACAAACTACAGACTTCATTCTGGAACTATCAAAACAACTGGGCATCACGGTCAATCTTGTGAAGTCTCAATTAACCCCTTCTCAGGATATGGACTTCATTGGAGCTCATCTCAATATTCTTTCTTGTCTGGCATCTCTTCCCCTCCACAGATTGCATAAAATATCACAGGTTCACCCCCTCCTTTGCTCAAACAAAATTTCAGCTCAGCAGATTCTGCAGACGTTGGGCTCCATGACCACATTAGTTACAATAGCAAGATTTCACATGAGACTTCTCCAATGGCTACTTGTGAATCAGTGGTCTATTTATCCCACCCCCATGAATCATTTGTGGTGTGGATGGTGCAGTGGCCCAGCAGCTGCACTGTTGCCTCTCAGCAAGAGGTTCTCTGGTTTGATTCTTGGCTGGGGTGCCTTTTGTGCAGAGTCTGCATATCGTCCCTGCATTTGTGTGGATTTCCTCCGGGTGCTCCGTTTTCCTCCCATGTTACAAAGACATGCATCTAGAACATTTCTTCCTGGGCCTCTGCTGAAAATTGGCTTTGTTCCAAGTCAGCCTTTCCCAATAAACAAATGTTAAATAAATAAATAAATATCCAGCCAATGCAAAAATGGCTTAACCTGGTGGATGCAATCTGAGGAGATTCTTCTAGGCTGCCCCTTTGTTCACCTGCAGCCCAAGGCCATAGTGACCATAGATGCTTCCTAAGTGGGGTGGGAGGGTATTATTTTGGAAAGACAGTCCAAGGCACATGGTCCCCCTCCATGACCAATCTGTATATCAACGTTCTATAGCTAAGGGCAGTGCTCCTGGCATTGTAAGTGTTTCATCCTGCTTTACCTCTTGGGATGATAGCTATTCATTGTGCTTTTAAAACTATTGTTCTTAACTAGGATTTGATTGTTTAATTGAATAATTAATGGCTGTGTGATCTTTAATAGTATAAATATGGTTAGTATGTGTTTGTATTTTATACACGGATGAAGGGTTTGTTTTACCTGAAAGCTCTGTTTTATTAAACACTTGTTCAGTATCAGCGTTGCTTGGTTTGTTTCATATTGCATGATAGCTATTTAATTAGACAACATGTCCATGATCTGGTACATCACCAAACAGGGGGAACCAAGTCCTGTTCAGTGTGTCGAGAAGTCCTTCGAGTGTGGCAAGGGGCCATAACCTCCATCCGCTTTCTGACAGCAATGCACGTCTGGGGGAGTTCAAATGTGATTGCGGACAAACTGAGCAGATACATCATCATGCCTCACCAGTGGTCTCTGAACGCCAGAGTAGTGAAGAAGATATTTCTTTCACTGGGGCTAGCCTTGCTGTGGCTTGTTTGTCTCACCTCTGAACAAGTGCAGAAGCTACTTTGCCCTAATTTCCCCTCAGGGGAAGTCCCTCAGAGACACCATTCTCCAGGATTGTTCCCTGGGTCTCCTTTATGCCTTTCCTCCCTTCCCTCTGTTCCCTCTTTTTCTCAGTAAAGCAGCTCAATTGAGAAGCAAAGTGATCCTCATTGTACCTTACTGGCCTCAACAGATATGGTTTCTCTTCCTCTGGCCTCATCTACTTCACAACCCATGGATTCTGGACCCAGTTCCAGACCTTCTGCTCATCCTCAGGGACTAGTGCACCCCAATCTTCAGATCCTCAAGTTAACTATTTGGTTTCTCCAATTCCATTAGTCGCCAGGCATAATGCAGTTCCTTCTCCTGTATGACACATGTTGTTGGCATCCCATAAACCACCCATCAGTAATCTCTACTGCAGTAAATGGAGGAGATTTTCTATTTGGGCTTTTGATAATGGTCTGGACCCTATTTCAGTGCCAGTAGAAAAAGTTCTACAGTCTCTAGCTACCATTTTTGATAAAGGAGCTAATGCTTCTACAACTAAGGTTATCTTAGCAGCTATTTCAGATTTCCATAACGGTATTGGTGATCAGCCTTTAATCTCCCACAGGCTTTGTAAAGTTTTTCTTAAAGGAACCATCCATTTAAAGCCTCCTTTAAGGATCCACTACCACCATGGGACTTGACTATTGTACTGCAATCTCTTACTTTATCACTGTTTGAACCTGCAGCTACCTGTGACTTAAAGTTTCTTTCTTGGAAAACATTGCTTCTAATAGCTGACACTTCAGCAAGACAAGTTTCCAAATTATAGGCTCTATGTTCTAAAGCCACTTATTTAGTTTTTCACAAATACAGAGCATCACTCAGAACAACCTGACCTTTCTTCCTAAAGTGATTTTAGAGATCAATATCAATCAATCCATAGACTTGACTGCATTTTTCCCAATTTTTTTTAATAAAGGCGAATACTGCCTACACCTTCTGGATGTATACAGGCAATTACATTTTTATCTGGGTAGAACTAAACAGCTTAGACAATCAGAACAATTATTTCTGTCCTTTGTAAGTGCAACCTTGGGCAAACCTGTGTCTAAGGTTACTCTGTCTAGATGGTTAAGGGACTGCATTTCCTTCATTTACACAAAAGAAAACTTATGTCTCCCTAAGCCAGTGAAGGCACATTCTACCAGATCTGTGGTGACTTCAGCTGTTTTTCATTCTAAAGCTTCTATGTCAGATGTTTTCACAGCTACCACTTGGGCTAAACCACATACCTTTATTACTCAGGAGGGGGGCCTCCTTTGGTTCTATGGTTCTCAGGAATATTCTTCCATACGGCCACCCAGGATCTAAGGTAGCTGGGGACTCTGTCCCACAAGTCAAGAATAGATGAAGACTGACAACATCAGATAAAGACGTTATGTCTTACCATAACGTTCCATCTGTGTTGTTGATCTTCATCTATTTTTGTGTCCCTCCTGCCTGCCCTCACCTTTGGATTTCTGGTGGAGCGACATCCTGTTCTGGGTTTTTATTGTTGTTAGGGATACCTTGGACAAGTTTTCTGACTGTAGTGAGAGTGCCTTCTTCAGTATGATTGCAAACTCAATCTTAGGTAATGTGGAGAGGGGCATTGTGGATAGACTAGCAGCTCGAGAGATTTTTGGCTGATGCGAGCTATATATCGGCTGGATTGATTCTCATGATCGGAAACATATACACATAAGTCAAAAATAGATGACAATCGACAACAGAGATAATAAGTTTGGGTAGAATGGTACCCTGTACAATGCAAGTCAATCAATTTGTAGGTGATCATGACCTGTTTTTGGTACCTGAATGACCTGGACTTCATTTCACCCTATGTCAAGGTGCATGCAACTGCTGTTTCTTCACTTTGCGACACAGTGAAGAACCAAATTGTAGACCAGTATTTGTTGTCCTCAGTTCCTTAAAGGAAATCCGAGTCTCAGTCCTTCTTTGAAGAACACCCCCACTCTGTGGGACCGAACCTTTATTTATTTATTTATCCAGCATTTGTTAACCAGGAAATTCCAACTGGGACAGAGCCTATTTTCAGCAGAGGCCAGGGAGAAATGCTCCAGACACATCTTTGAAATGTCTTTATGACTGACTGGCTTAACCATCTACTATTTAACTCACAAGTTCAGTATGTTGAAGTTCATTTCTTGGAAGACACCTTTGTTAACAGCTATCACCCCTAAAAGCAAGAACTCAGTGCATCAAACCCTTGTGAAGGTAGACATATTTGGTCTCTCACAGAGATTGATTATCTCTTAGGGCTAACTCTCATTTTTTCTTCCAAAAGTGGTTTCCAAGTTGTCCCTAAACTGAGTCCATTCATCCCCTTATTGTCTCTATAGGGAGAGAAAGTAGGGGAACAAAAGTTCTTCACATCCTGGATGCTCATTGTCAGCTCAGGTATTACTTGAAAATGGGTGCACAGTTTATCAAGGCAGAACTATTGTACATGTCCTCTGATCCAAGCAGGAATGTCTCACAATTGCCAGTCATTTTCCATGTGGATTATCAATGCATTACTGTTGCCTTTAGAAGGTCACTCACCTGTTGGCTAAAACTGCGGCCAAAGTCCTCTCTAGAAATGGAGTTCCATGTTCAAAAATGTATTCTCTGCAGCTATCTGGTTACAGCCACTTGGTCTTTGGTGCATGCATTTTCCAGGCATTGTTGCCTTGATCATTTGCCATGCAACCCAATCAAAGACTCATCAAGGAATGTTATCAATTCTTAGATGTAAAGGATATAATATACTCAATATATAAGCTGACTTATGAAAGGACCTTTCTTTACAACTAAGTGTACTCTCACTCCACCTCTCTGTATTTGTAACATTTTCTGCCTCCATTTCTGCTATTAGAGTTCCTTGTAAGATGGAAAAACATACAGTTATGTTTTGTATATTTAGCAGTACAGTGGTCAAAGTTTCATTGTTATTTCTCGATTCACAAGAAAGTGCTTGCTGGTGCCTAAGAAATTAAGCGGTCAACTCAGGGCTGAGTGTACTTGTCTGTCTGGTGTGTTGCAGTATGTTATATTACACATGAGGAGGTTACACTGGAGTGTCTGGTTGGCTCAATCTCAATTTGATCAGATCCTTCCTGCCACGAAACAGACATACCACATCTACAGTGTTCATAATGCTGTGTCTTTTTTATGGGAAAATGGATTCATGTCTCACATCCATCTCAGATTATTATCATATGATTCATGTTACAGTATTGCTACACCACTTGAAATCCAAACAAGCAAAAGCTTTCCACTGAATTAATACATACCACCAAAAAGATGTTACCTCTGAGAAAATGCAAAACAAATTTAAAACATTTATTTATAGGGGCATGCTATCCTGCAGTCCCCATATAGAGGTTTTGCCTCATACTGTCTCACTTAAACATGCTAATTTTGTATATGCTGACTGCAGATGCAAAAAAAAAAAAATCCTACATTGAAAATTCATCCCATTCTTCTGCAGAAGTGGAATCTATAGTAAAGAAAAATCAAACTGTAATTGTTGTTCAGACAACTGAAAATAGTACAACTACATCCCTGACACACAAAAAATAGACTAACTACACAAAAAAATAAAAAAATAAATGACATTTTAAACAAAAAAGGTAAAAAGACAACTGTCAATTTAGTTTATTTCCTACCCTGTCATTTTCTTTGTTGAAATTTTAATAACTAGAACAGCATGATCCCATTACCATAGATAGCTTGGATTATTGTGCAGGAACTCATTTCATATCCTTGACATTGCAGGGTTCTTGGGATCAACTACTGATCTCACTATACATAAACAAAATTAGTTTATGTAAGTCTTTCCAATTAGGTCATGTCATGAATTGTATTTGATATACTCTTTCTCAGCTGCTGCATAATCTAATGTTGCAGATATGGGAACTGGTCTTAAAATCTCAAATTATTTTATCTGTTAGGACATTTGAATGTGGTAGAAAATTTGCCAAGCAGAAGAATTTTAATGGTCTTTGAGTATATAATTTAGAAATACATTAGCCACGTTTATACCTTTTTGCCACACATTAGAAGGCACGATTGTAAGACTGTGCTGAAAGATTCCAGAAGGGAGAGAGTGGAGAACAGTTGCCTTTTTCCTTCCAGTAAGACCATGTCTAGTTTATATTCCCACCACCCCTGCTTCAGAGGGCGATTCTGAAGTTCAAACAGGAAAAGACTAAGCATTATTTTGATAACTGCAACCTGGTAAAGATCACGTGTCCATCCTTCTAAAGATGTGTCCCTTCAACTGAATAGCTTTCAAACAACAATTAATTCTGACATTTTTATCTCAGCAGTAAAACAGGGTTCTTAAAAAATAAACATCAGAGCAGGGTTTTAGACCTAGAGCTACTGTTTTGTAAAA
The DNA here is from genome assembly GCF_019279795.1 of Protopterus annectens. Taxonomy (NCBI): domain Eukaryota; kingdom Metazoa; phylum Chordata; order Ceratodontiformes; family Protopteridae; genus Protopterus; species Protopterus annectens. The sequence continues at coordinate 1,456,598,407 of NC_056733.1, forward strand.
TAACTACATGGAAGAAGACTCGCTGATATACGATCTGGCCTCACCTTTGTGGGAAGTACTTCCCATAGTGCAGTGAAAAAGTCTTCTGTCATGAAAAAATAATCTGTTCAACTCCTTGTTTATGTAAAAAAAAAAAAAAAGCCTGACTGATAAGCCTGAAGCATATAGTGCAGTTGTGCAGTTAGATTTCAGGTCATCTGAGGTGGGTTGTCTGACTCTGTGGGGATACCAAATGAGGAATGTTTTGTTGGATACATTGTCAAAGGCTTACATCAAGTGTGTGGAGATGGCTTCTGCTAAACTATCATTTTCCATCTGCTGAGGGATGATTTTAGTGAAGATTAAGAGAGCACTTTGTTATGGCCTTTGTAAAACCATAATGTTTGCAGACTAAATTGCTGATGTCTAAACAGTGATTTAATTAATTGCTTGTGTTTTTTCTAATAGTATCAATAGTGCTTAGAGGACTGGAATAACTGTAAATAGATGCAAAATTGCTGGAGGTCTTAGGGTTGTTTTATTTTGGAAATGGGGTGGTCTCTGGTATGATAATGAAAGATTTTTACAAACGGCATGGATGTGGCTGTTAAGTTGTATTTTTAGGTTTATAGGTACTTACTAGGTTTTTGATCCATAAGGATCTTTAGAAGTCTAGCCATGCATTTCCATGAAGTTTTTACACCTTATATTTTAAGAATGAATAACCCAGAGATGAGCAGAGCATTTATATGTCGCCCATATCCATGAGGTACAAGGGTGCTAAGTCAGGATGAATTTGCAGTTACCCATCCATTCATCCAGATTACATCATCTGAGTAGTGTAAGAGAAGTAGAAGTACTTTGCTTTATATGGAGAGGAAGACCATTCTAAAGATGAGGTATTCTTTGTGATACATACTTATCCCTCCAACATGTTCTATTTATGTTGTAAAAGAAATTTAGATCCCTTGTATAAGGATTTATGCCCTCAATGGACGTGTTTGTGCAATAAGCCTGAAAGGATAGGATTTGTTGAGGCTCCGTACATGAGGCTGATATCACTCCTCATTACCTTGCACGACACTGAGAAGATGGGTAAGACTTTGAGATGGTCCGCATAGTATTTTTTGATTTAGGCCCTTGATTTTCCTAGTAAGAAAGCATAGTGGCAACTCAAGTTGTGTCAAATCTTAGGACTGGTTCATACCAAAGGGTCATCATGTGCGGGTCTTTGTCAGAGGCCTTGCTGATGTCCATTTAGATTACATTATGGAAATGTATCCAGATTTCATAGGTTCATAGGTATATACTAGGCTAATAACCACTAGGGCCCTTATAAGCTTTGCCGTACAACCTAAATGTGACCCACAAATTTGATGTATATGGGGGGGGGGGTTCTGACTGCCTCTGTTCATCAGAGACATAGGTGTCAAACCAGGGGGTGAATTTCTGATTACCCATCCACTGGACCAGGATGTTCTTAAATAGGGATGGGGAGGAACTCTGCTTCACTTGGATGGGGAGCCTTTTCCAGAGAATGTGAATTCCCTGATGAAAATCTCTCTCCAACATGTCCAATTTATGTTACAAGCAAATTTAGGTTTCTGAATCTACTAGTTCTGATGCTGTTTGTTTTGCAGTTGTGCGGAAGGCTCATCAAAACAGTGTCTAGGAATGCCTTCTATGCCAGGCAAAGATCACATAGCAGAAATCTTGTATGATACTGAGTAAAGGGGCAGGGCTTTAAGGCTATCAGTGTAGGACATTGTGTTTGTTCCCTGTATTCTTTTTATAAGTAACCTTCGTGGATGTCCCAATTGCTGCATACTGTAGGGGGCATTATACTCTATGATAGGTCTGATGAGAGCTGAGTACAGTGGCATGATGACTTCTCTGGAGCTTATAAGCTGAGCAACACAGAAGGATTTTCTTACTACCTTGGACATATGTTGGTTGAATGCTAGTTTGCTCTCTACGAGGTCCAAGATCCCTGACTAGTGAACCAACTTTTAGGGGTGTTTTTATTTGTGATATAGTTACCTAGGGTTGTAGACTTCTCAAAAGGTACTATAATGCATTTCTTGGTTATTGCGTTTTAAGCCATGTGTTTGGCACCAAGTGTTTGCCTGTGCTAGACCTTCCAGAAGGGTGATTTCATCTTGGAGGTTTCAATGACTGCTCCCAGTTTGCATTATCTGCAAACTTGGTTAGCCAGAAGCCTTTGACATTGGCTTTGACATCCAAGAAGTAGATGCCATAGAGGATTGGGTCTAGCCCAGAGGCCTTGGGGACTCCACTGGTGACTGACCTCTTTATGGAGGTGGCCTTACTGATTCTAACCCCCATGGATTCTTTCAGTGAACCATCTAGCTATCGAGTTTGTTACAAAGGAGTTTATTCCTAGTTCTGTTTTGTTGACAATGCTCGAGTGGAGTATTGTATCAAATGCTTCAGCAAGATTTAGGTAGGCAGTATGTACAATTTTCCCTTCATCTATTGCTTTAGTGACCTTTTTAAAGAAGTCTAGCAGATTCAGTAAGCATAACCTTCCTTTGACAAAGCCAAACTGAGATGGATCCAGTGTCTGGAGATCACCTATATCCTTGCTGATAATTTCCAATGTAATTCTTTCCATATCTTTGGAAATAAGAATAGTCAAACTAATGGGTCTGTAGTTTCCAGGGTCAGTTTCACCAAACACTGTATGGTTTACCACTCAGCCATGCAGCTATCCATTTCCTTAGTCTTGGTCCTATCCTCAGGTCTTCCAGTTTTCCTAGCAGCATCCTGTGTGTGTCTGAGTTAGAGGCCTTGCTGAAATCAAGTTAGAATAAATCTTCTCGTGCTTGCTGTCAAGTTCACTTGTAACCTACTCATAAATTTATTGTGAATTTGACTAACAGCACCATCTGGACATGAAACTAAGTTGGTTGCTGTCCTGTAGGTTGTTGTGGTCTAGAAATGCTACTTACATTCTTCTTAGCATTCTCAAAATTCAAAATTCAAAGATTCAAAAGAAACTTTATTGTCGTTTAGGAAACACAAGTGCTACCTAAATGAAATTTCAAGTGTCATCTCTTTTACAAGAAAAAAAAACAAACGCAAAAAGACAAGACATGATAGGTATTAAAGAATAAACAATAACTATAGTACAAAAGTAAATATCTAGTTAGCTGATGCACATGCTTGTACACTATTTATATATGCTGGACAACACTGACTACTAGATGATTAACACATGAAGAGGAAAAGTGCCCTTTACACAGAGGTGAGATTGGATGATATTGCACATAAGGAAGTGATTGGAATTGCACTTGAATGTGAATATATTAATTTTAGTACGCAATAAACAGAATTATTGTATGAAAAAAGAAAAAGAATCAGAGCTTTACAATCTGTTAATAGTTTTGATACATCCAGATTTACGTCTGCATTAATGAGTCTTATTGCAGTTGGATGAAAGCTGTTCATGAATCTGGAGTCCTGCTGTGGATACTCCATAACCTTCTACCAGATGCAAGTTTAGTGAACCAGCCATACGCCGGATGAGGTGTCACTCAGTATTTTGCGGGACCTCTTTTTACATCTCATTTTAAAGAGCTCCTGTAAGGTAGGAAGGCGAGTCCCCACGATCTTTTCTGCTGTTCTTATTATTCTTTGTAGCTTCTTCCTTTCAGCCATTGTGCTGTCACCGAACCATACAGTGCAGTTGCTGGTGGTAATGCTCTTGATGGCTCCTCTGTAGAAAGTATTTAGAGCATTCATAGAAAGCTTTGCTTTTCTAAGCCTTCTTAGGAAATGTAGTCGCTAGTGGGCTTTTTTAATTAGCTGGCCTATGTTTATACTCCAAGAAAGATCCTCTGAAATATGTACCCCCAGGAACTTTGTAGTTTGGACTCTCTCCACTTCTTCATCATTGATCTTGAAGGGCAGGTGTATGGCAGAGTTTTTTCTGAAGTCAATAATCATTTCTTTTGTTTTATTGATGTTCAGGTCTAAATTGTTGTCATTGCATCATTCAATCAGGTAGTTGACCTCATTCTTGTACTCACTCTTGTCATCACCACTTATGAGTCCCATCATTGTGATGTCATCTGCGAACTTGATGATGTGGTTGTTGCTAGCTTTTACAGAGCAGTCATGGGTAAGGACTGTGAACAGTATAGGACTCAACACACAACCCTGGGGTACTCCGGTGTTGATTGTAATACTCTCTGAAGTGTTACCAGCACAGGTCCTTTGTAGTCTTCCAGACAGGAAAATGAGGATCCAGTTGCACAGCCCTTTATTTATGCCAAGGTTGATTAGCTTTTCTATAAGTTGCATTGGAATCACCGTATTGAATGCTGAGCTGAAATCTATGAACAACAGCCTGGCATAGTTGTTCTTCTCTTCAAGATGCTCCAATGTAAGGCAAAGTGCCACCGAAATGGCATCTGAGTTGATCTGTAGGCAAACTGCAGAGGGTCAAAGTATTGTGGTACTACTGTAATCAAATGCCTTTTAACCAGTCTTTCATAGCATATCATTACATTTGATGTAAGGGTCACCGTCCTGTAATCATTTAGGCAGGTGGGGTTGGCTTTTTTGGACAGAGGGATTATGTTGGTAACTTTGAAGTATGCTGGTACTTTTTTCTGGACAAGCAAGGTGTTGGAGATGTTTGCCAGGACTATGCTGAGTTGGTCTGCACAGCCTTTCAATACTTTCCCCAGAATGTTATCAGGGCCAGCAGCCTTCCTGGGGTTCACTTTTCTCAGTTGGTTCCTTACATCTACAGGACTGAAGTTGAGTACTACCTCCTTTTAGTCATTGAGAAGCTTTACAGCCTCCAGGTTGTTTTTCTGTTCAAACCTGCCATAAAATGTGTTTAGACTGTCCAGAAATTCAGTGCTATCATCGCACTGAGCTGACTTGGTCCTGTAGTCAGTTAGTTTTCGAATACCTTGCCACAGGCTTCTTGAGTCTTTCACATCCTCGAAGCATCCTTGTATCCTCTTTCCATACTCCCTCTTGGCCTCCTTGATACCCTTTTTTAGATTAGCCCTTGCCACACTTAGACCCTTCTTATCCTTTGCCCTGACAGCAGTGTTTCTTGCTCTCAGCAACTTGTACACCTTGCTGTTTAGCATGGTTTTTGGTCGGCTCTTACTTTAATATTTTTGATGTCCGTTACATCCTCCACACATTTGGATATGTAAGCCATAGTTGTCTTAATATATTCATCTATGTTTACCAGTCTCCCTATGACTTTTCCTGCTAATGTCTTTTAGCTCACTAGGTTGAAGTTTCTGGAAAGACCTGAATTGTCATCCAGGCCTATACTCAGTCTCCCATTCTGCTCGTGGCAAATTCATATCCCCAGAAGTGTTATTTATTATAATGCAGTCCTTTATTCTCTTCTTCAACCTTTAATCCTCCTCTTTTGTTGTGTCTAGTGGGTGACAGCCTGTATAAATCTACCAGCTTTGCCCATATCCTTCATTAACTGCCAGGACATATAAAAATAGCCTGTAACCCTGGCTGCACCCTTGCCTGCCTCCTCCTTTCTGACCTTACATTTGATGTCCTCCTTTATGTAGACTGCAGGTCTACCCCATCCCTTCTTTCTCTGTCATTCTTAAACATTCTAGACTTAAGCATCTCCATACCTCCTCTGCCAGCCCCAGCATGATTTCTGTGATTTACATCTTTTAGGCTAGTAACCCTTGCACAGTGTTAAGAAATGCAAATAGTATTTACTACTTCCAAAAATATGTCACTGTACAATTGTTTGATATGGTAATACAGATGTGTGGTGGTATGGAGTAAAATGCAATGGTTCACCTTTTTGTTTACATTAGGAAGTAATGTTAACTGCAATGACCTACCTATTTACAAATATGTTAATTAGGTAGGTGGGCTTGTCTATGGATTCCTTTCAGCTATGTCTCAGTACAAATACAATAAGGTGTTGTTTATATTTTACAATAAAACTGTAAAAAAGGCAACAGCATTAAGAATAAAATGCAGATAAGTATGACAATACTAATATTAAGAACAAGAAAAAATAACTACATATATTTAAGAATAAACTTTATACTGTGATATTTTCTATAATACGATAAGTCTACACTGACTGAAAAAAAATATTAAAAAACTCTGAGAACAGACTACTGTAAGCAAGTAAAACCTAAAAAAAAGAAGTGAAATGGTATTAGATTACTGGAATAATGCCTTAGATGGTGCTATTATCATCCAGTACATTGTGCATTGTGATGTACGTGTGTGTGCATGCATGTGTGTTTTTGTGTGTATATATGTATGTGTTTATGTGTGTGTGTGTGTGTGTGTGTGTGTGTGTGTGTGTGTGTCTATATATATGTGTGTGTGTGTGTGTGTGTGTTTGTATTTATACAGAGAGAGACAAGTAGTATTGGTCTTTTAGGATAATGCGATGATGTCACACACATGGAAATATTAGGTATAAAGGAAAACAGTGGGGAGAGTGAATGCATTAGGCCTCACAATAGTTCTTTTTTGATAAAACAGTTTGCAAATATTCACAAGTATATGTCTGTCTTATATTTGATAAAAAAAATAACAGGTAAAAATCAAAATTAATTTTTATACTTTCTGAGATGTCAGTTTTCATTTGTACTTTTTCTGTGCCATTGCAATTCATATCCTTTTAATGCAGTCTTTGGCCACCAGAGGGTACTGTAGTAACACTAAAGAAAAGCAAAACCAGAAAACACCATTACTGAATACTTGCTTGATTTTAAACTTTTCATATAGTGTGTATAATCTTTAGGAGTTAGCAGGTTGGAGATATTTTCCTATATTAAATAGCTTATTTAATAAAGGTGCTTTAGAGCTAGTCTGTTTCTGTTTTATCTTATTGGATTAATTTGCTGGTTACTTGGCTTTATTTTTCTTTTATGAGCTTTTATATTTCATTGCACTATGACTAAACGTGTAACTATTGCCTGGTTTCCACAATGACAGCTGGATTTGCTCCTTCAGACTAGTGAACGTTGGTATTCTAACAATGATATGCTACATTTGTTTCAAGTGGGTGACTACTTTCATTTGTACTGAGACTGACACTGGTCCAGTGCTATTAGTACTCTACCCCAGTTAATAAACTGTATAAATTAATAAATACAGTAGGTGTCGCTGGGACTGGACCTTAGGCTGGATAAACGAATGGCTGGTTAATCAGAAAAAGCATACAAAATAGCATTTATAGGTTATAAATCAGCTAGAATAACATGATTTGTATTAGCATGCATTTTTCTAAAGACTATGGAGTCTAAAGCTCAAATGTCTGTCATTATTTAGCCTAGAGGAGGCAGAAGTGCTGTTCTTCTCTGTTGTCTTTTGCTAGGGCTATGGCAGAAATTTGATGGCCGGTTAAAGAGAGGCCGGATAAGAGGGAGTCTACTGTAAAGGTGCATTTTCTAATCACATTTGGCATTCATACAACCTGTCCAGCTCTTCAGCTTTTTTAGTGGGGAGGGGGGGTGCTAATAGTTTGTATGTTCTTACGTCTGGCGCTTTCCTCTTGATCTTTCAGCCAGTCTTCCACTGTCCCTAGATTAGTCTCCAAATTTGCATGCTGCACACATAACATTTTAGTTTGCTTGTGTCATAGTTTCATAGTTACTAAGTACCAGCATCCAGACTGTGCGAATGTAGGGTATCGCAGACTCCTGAATATTATTACTCAGACTTCTCAGGTCCTAGCTATTTATCTAATGCAGATTTAAATAGTTCAATATTTTTCAGCATCCTAATATGTGATAGTATTTTACTCTATATCCTTGGGAGTACCTGCTGGGGCTATCTGTCCCTTCTATGAGTGGAATTCAAAGTAATCCACAAAACAGAGTTTCCATGCTTGTGACTAGTTTGATTAGAATAAATTTCTTTTTTAAAGACACCTTTGTTACATTCTTACATTCAGTAACACAGGTACACATACAATAACAGAAAAGAAAAACAAATCCTAGCAAACATTTTTCATCTTCATGCATTATACATACATATATGTTTTATTTTTAACATTTATCATTCACTCCACCCTTGCTGCAGTGGTGGTGCTGTGGTAGCGTTGTCGCCTCACAGTAAGACGCTATCCGGTTCGATTCTCAGCTAGAGCGTCTTCTGCATGGTGACATGCGTGAATGGGCGTACCTTTGTTGAAGGTTGTGCATCAGGGCTGGCAACTTGGTACGTAAAAATCTATCTGCCAATCATTAGCGGAGCAGAGTTCCGCTGTGGCGACCCCTAACTGGGAAAAGCTGAAAGACACAAGAACATAATTCACTCTACCCTTACAGAAATTGCTCACTTCCTGCTTTCCTTGAGATTAGTGTCAATTTCTAAACCAAGCAGCACTTTATATACTTCCTAAGAGAAAGACCTATAGTTAAGGCACACCTTTTCCTTGGATAAAATGGTAATTCATACTATATAGACTTAACATTCATTTGTTTACTTATTTGTAAATTCCCTCTGTGGATATTCAATTTTGTTTATATCACTTAATGTATAAGCACAGAAGTTGGAATTATATTTTAAAATTGGTAACATATAAGTTGGTCAGGAGTAGTCAGATCATGTGTGGTCAGGGTAATCTAGGATGCTATAGAGTAGTGAGGTGTAGGCTTTGACAAGCTCTAGACAGATAACCAATATAGTTATCCCACAGTCATTAGCACATCTTATTAATGATAGAAGTCTAGTGATGGTGCAGTGGACTAAAACTTGACTCAAAAGCTGTGTATAAGTACCAAAGGTCCAGGGTCCGAATATTTATAAATTGCCTGTACGACATGCTATATAAAATATCCCTGTTGAATAATGTTCCCTGCCTCCACAACTGTCCTGCTGAAAAAAAAAAACAAATAACAACAACATCAATAACAAAAGTTTTATTAGTCTGGCAGGTTGCATAGAGAACTTGAACTCTCCTTGTTAATAAGCTGCTTCATGTGTCATGAGTGCAAGGTTTGAATCTTTCCACCATCATTTACCTTGTGTGTGACCTTGGGCAAGTTACTTAATCAGACAGTGCTATGGAGCAATTGGAAATTGGCCTAGGCTCCTTAATGGTCTCCTGGAATGCATACCTAGTAATTGACTATGAACTACTATAACTACAGCTTTGGGTAGTTTTGCCTAGCAGGAATACATGCTGAAGTATATCATTGCATATACCATAGATGCCATCTACCTAAGTGTACTTAACAGACAATATTCAAAGACTTTACCCCAAATAGTAGTTAATCCGATAGGCCTACAATTTTGCACCTTGGTATAATTGCCATTTTTGTGTATTGAACTAATAATTGACTTTTTCCAGTCTTGAGAGGATTATAGCAGTTTATCAATAACAAATTGAACTGCGGTGGTGGTGCTGCAGTAGTGTTTTTGCCTCACAATAAGACGTCCTGTTCAATTGTCAGCTAGAGCGTCTTCTGTGTGGAGACATGCATGAATGGGTGTACCTTTGTTAAAGGTTGTGCGAATGTGCGTCTGGGCTGGCAACTCGGCACGCAAAAATCTACTGCCAATCATTAGCGGACCAGAGTTCTGCTGTGGCGACCCCTAACCAGGAAAAGCCGAAAGACGCAACATCAATAACAAATTGAACATATCCTTGGCCCTGTACAGTTGAGGGTAAAGCTTTGACTGCAACTCAGACAACCCATATCAGACTAGGTGCATGGGTGTTAGAGAAGGACAAGGTGGGGGATGATAAGATTGAGCAGCTGAAGCTGGCTCACCCATCCTGAGGGAGAGTGACAGTTTGGCTTGCTGCACTGGCGACTTATACAGGAATGCAGGTGTCTAAGTTCCATGATGATATGTTCCATGGCCTTGCAGACCAGGCTCGTTAGACTAATGGGGCAGTAGTTCCTGGGGTCCGTGGTGGCTCCCCCTTTGTGGAGTGTGATAACCGTCGCTGTGCACCATTCACTGGGCACAAAGCCTTAGGTGAGGCTATGATTGAACATGGTGCTTAGGTGGGGTGCCAGTTCATTCTGTAGTTCGTGTAGAACACAGCCTGGGATGTTGTCAGGTCCCATGGATGCTGTGTTCTTGGCTTTGGAGAGTGTGCTTTTACCTGTGCAGCTGTGATTACAGGAACTTTGCATTCTTCTGGTATAGAGATGGGCCCTTTAGGGGTGAGAGAGGGATAAAGTTAGCACTGAACCTATCCACCAGGATGTTGGCAATATCATTTGGTTCTGTATATTTAGTGCCATTGTGCTGTAACTCAGAGCAGATCTGAGTGTTGCCATTGAGATTCTTTACATAGCTATAGAATGCTTTGTGGTTTTCTTTAGCATCAGTGGTGATTTTGTTTTTGTAACTAGCTTTGGAGGATTTTATGAGGGATCTCAGCTTCTTACTGAGGCTGACTAGGGAGTTCCTCCAATCATGGGATTTTACTCTGTTTTGCAACAGTTTCTTTCTTCTGTTGTAGAGTTTGTTTATGGCAGGGGGCCACCAGATTGGCTTCCTTTTTTTGGAGGATAGCATCTTGGTTCTGTTAGGGATAGCACGATCCATGCACTCGTGTAAGTGCTTATAAAATGCATTTGTGTAGGATTCAGCAGTCGTACCTCTATTGTCCGTCTGCATGGGTGTCGTGAAGTTTTCCACTTCTGTCTTAAGAAGTGTGAAGTTGGCTATGGAGAAATTTTTTACGGTGGTTTCCCTAATGGGGGTGGGGGCGGGATGTGGATGTCTAGGGTGATTAGCTTGTGGCTGGATCTGACTAGCAAGGAATTGACCTCTGGTGTGGAACACCAGTTGCCCATGTTGGTAATGACCAGGTCTAGAATATTGCTACCCCTGATGGGGTGTGGATAAGTTGATCCAAGGCACTGGAATTTATGAATTCCAGAAAACGTTGCATAAAAGAGTTGGTACATGAGTAGTTTTCCCAGTTAATGGTGGGGTAGTTGAAATCACCCATTATGAGGGTGTTGGGTTGTACCCTAATATTTTCCAGTGCATCAAGAAATAAGAAGTGGGAATCCTGGGGCATGGTGGGGGCTCTGTAGCAAGTTACAATTTGGATTGCGGTCTTGCCCAGAGTTAGTTGCACTTGGATAATCTCGGATGCATTATGATGAGCAACTAGCCTGGAGGTGTGGATATCCTTAATGAATGTGGACACGCCTCTGCCTTTAGTGTTTTGGTCCAGGTTAGGTGGCTGAAAGGTGTGGTATGAATTATAGCCTGGTAATGCAGGGGTGCTCTCTGGAGCCTTGAACCAAGTCTCTGTCACTTCACAGATGTTGATGTTCTTCATTTTAAGGAATGCCTCGAGTGAATGCATTTTGAGGTTTAGACTTTTAGCACTGAGTAGCATTACCCTCAGATTTTGCTTGCTTGTACCTGTTATGGTGGTGAATTTGTCATTTGAACCTTGCCTAAAAAAGCACTATAGGGGTGGCAAGAGCCTTATCCAGTATCCGGAATCTCAAGGGCTACAGGTGCAGGCCATCTCTGGCAAAGCATTGTGGTCTGTTGATCATGTCATCCCAGGCAGACAGATACTGGATCCCCTTAGAATGACACCAGAAGCTTAGCCAATTGTTGAAGTCAATCACTTTGTCCTTGTACTGTGGTATCATTCTGGGTGATGGCAAGATGCTATTCAGGCCTAGGGTCATACCTGCCTGGGCTACAAGATCAGAGAACTCCTCCATGTCTCTCTTCATGTAGTCCAGGGAGGTACATCTCAGGTCATTCACACCAGCATGGACAATGACAGAGTCATATTTGTACTTGTTGTGGAGTGACCTGAGTGCGTGCATTATGTGGCAGATCCTGGCACCCGACAGTAACTTTCTCCTTTTTTAGCCTGGTGAGTGGAACATCAGTGTGCCTGAATATAGAGTCACCTATGACTAGAGTGTTGGGTACATTGTTATGCCTTATGGGCTGTGGTTGAGTGGCACACTGAGTTTGTGGGCTATGTGTCATTTGGGTTGTGTTTGGTTGTGTTGTGTTGTGTTGGGGGGGGTGAAGGTTGCTTGCGTTTCTGCTTTAGAGGTCTCTGTTGTTTGAGCAGATTTTTATTGAGAGCCTCCATGAATGTAGGTGTGTGTTTTGTGTTTCTGTGTGTGTGTTTTGTTGATGTAGGTTTTGAGGGACTATGTGATGGGTGTGGTGTGGTGCAAGTGTTTACCTTCTCCTCTTGACTGTCTAGTCCAGTCTTAGGGTGAAGAGAGCTTTACTTCCAGTTTGGCTATATAAGTACATCTCTCACAGGTTGTAGTGTTGGGTGGTAGGAGGAGAGATAGTCTGTGTACATGAGGCAGTTGCTGCATTGCCCCAAGATGCCCAAATTCATCAGGTAGACAGGAGAAAACACCGGGAGCTGACCCTTAGACATGCCTGGATAGGTGCTTATTTATTAAGTACTAAAAACTGTTTTCCTCTAGACAAGTGAGAAAAGTTGAGTGCTGTAGTAATCTGTAGCTTATTTAGTGCGTACAACGAGTTCTGAACAAGTGCTGAGCTCAAAGAAACAAATTTGAGTGCTAAAACTAAAAAACTGGCTAGTTTTAAGGGAAAATTTAAAGAGCAGACTCTATGGCACCAGGAATAGTTTAACCCTAGCTAAGCGACGAGGCATAAAGTGTATTTTTTTTATATAACAGTAGCAAATGAGCAAACTGATTTAAACAAATTAACCAATTAACCAATAAAAAGCTAAAAACTGAGCCCTGTTCCAGCAGTCTTCGATCAGACAAGTTCTAACTACACACTTCTGCCACTAGGGTGCAGGGGAATCTTCTCTAAAAAAGATGGTCTAGATTAGTGCTCAAGTTATACAACCAAAGCTAGATTCTGCAGATCTGAATTTAGTCTATGCTACAGCAAACAAAGCATACCAATTTCAGAAATAAACAGTTCAAATAAGCAGGCACAATACGCCTATAACCAGAAACACCCAGCTCAGAGGGGCAGAATCTACCCTCTCCTCCCACAAGAATACAGACCACACCTTCTTAATGTAAAATAACTGGCCTGAAGCCCAAGTGCTTAAACCAGAACGAATACACTTTTAGAATAACAGACACTAAGCCTTCAATCAGCAACAACCCAACTTAGAAGGATGTAAGCTACCTGTCCTGCCACAACAGTGCAGACCACAAACCTTCTTAATGTAAAACAACTGGTCTGAAGCCCAAGTGCTTAAACCAAAAGGCTTAGAATAACAGTTACAATTTAATCAGGCTAGTAACAAGCAGTAATAAATGCAGCAGAATAAATGAAATTAAGTACTTTTAAGAACAAGCAGCAAAAGCAAAATAAAGTAATAAGGTGGGAAGAAACACAAATACAGTTTGTCAACAATACCTGAGTGGGGTATTGTGCCAAATGCCTTGGCCAGGTCAAGGTAGGCAGTGTGAATGACTTTGCCCTCATCCATTACTTTGGTGACCTTCTCGAAGAAGTCCACCAGGTTGAGTAGGCATGATCTGCCCTTAACAAAACCAAACTGTATTGGGTCCAGTGTCTGGATGTTTACTATATCTCTGTTGATCATCTCCTTGATAATTCTTTCCATGGCTTTAAATATAAGGCTCATGAGACTTATGGATCTGTAGTTTCCAGAGTCGGTAGATGGCCCACCTTTGGGCAGCGGTATGACTGTTGCCTTTCTCCATTCAAGAGGCATGAAGCCTGCTTGGAGGGAACAGTTAAATAGTAATTCCAGAAGCTCTGATAGGTCATGTTTCATGCAATTTAGAAGGCATCCTGAGATATTGTCTGGGCCCATTGATGCAGTGTTCTTTGTCTTAGAGAAAGCATTAAGGACCTGTTCCCTAGTGACAGTTATATCTGATATTTCCCAATGGAAGGTTGAGGGGGAGAGAGGGGTACATTTGGAGCTGAATTTATCAGCCAGGAGGTTTGCTATATCTTCTGGCTCAGTATAGATGGGTCCATTTACAATGAACTCTGCACACAATTGTGTATTGCCTTTTATGGTTGCAGACATAGGTAAAGAATGCTTTGTGGTTGTCCTTGGCTTGGAAGGCTAAACTTACCTCAAATTTGGCTTTGGTAGACTTTATTTGTCCTCTAAGTTGTTTGTTTAGTTTGATGAGAGTGCTTTTATCCTGCTAGGTGCTGCACCTCCTAATTTTTGCCATGATTTTCTTCCTCCTGTTATACAGCCGATTGATTTTCTGATTCCACCAGGGTGGCTTGTTTTTTGAGTTAGTTCTGTACGTCTTCCTGATGGGTACATTTGCCTCTATGCAGCTATTAACATGCTTTTACAGGGTTTCTGTGAACAGCTTTGCATAGGCATAAGTGTTCTTAGGGTTAATGGGGGCTTCAAAATTTCCCAGGTTCTTAATAGGGAAGGCATTATAGTAGGGAGTATGCAGCAGTCTCCCATATTGGTGAGGAAAGATCCAGTATGGCTGCACCCCTGGTTGGTGTATTGACTATCTGGTCCAGGAGTATGTGTTTACAAAATCCAGGAATCTCTGTGCATGTGCGTTTGGTGTCATATAGGATTCCCAGTTAATAGTGGGGGTAATTAAAGACACCCATGAATTGGTATTGGGTTGGACGGTTAGTGTTTCTAATAAGTTTAAATACATGGTATGGGTTTCCTGGGTCATAGAGGGAGACCTATAGCTTGCAAGGAAGTGGTATTGGATTTTACCTATGAAGAATTGCTGCTGGAATATTCAGAATTTTCCCTTTATCATCAAACAGTTGTGGGGAATTGTGTATACTTTGGGTATTGTATGCAAAATATGGCAGCTAACGACTTCTGTGCTTCCTTCATTAATAAGTTAATCTTCTGCATCAATGCACCCATGGGTCATGGTCTGTACCCAAAGTAACCTTATAATTTAAATTGCCTTCACCCATAGCTCTTCAAATCTTAAAACAATGATAAACAACTGCACAAGGCTGAGGAGCTAAAGACAAACCACATAGGTTCATAGGTTCATAGGTTTATACTAGGCTATCTGCCCCAAGGCATTTATAAGCCTAGCCCGAATTTTTGTGGCTTACGCCACCCCTTATATGAAAAAATACTGTACCCATTAGTTTGTTGTGCCTCTGTCCAGCAGTGACACAGAGATGATTCCCGGGGTAAACCTATGATCTCCCATCCACAGGTCAAGATTTCTCTTGAACAGAGCCAGCGAGGTGCTCTGCCTCACATGGACCGGGACTCTATTCCACAGCATAGGGAGTCTCTGAGTGATAAATCTATCCCTCCAGCATGTCCTATTTATATCCATGCTAAGGTTTAAATCGCTTGCTCTAGTGGTTTTGGTGGGTTTGGATTTTTTGAGGTGGAGCATGTCCATTAATTCCGGGTTGGACATGGCCTTGTATGTCAGGCACATGTCACCTCTGAGCAGACGGTATGCGACTGAATAGAGCTGGAGTTTCTTCAATCTGGCAGCATATGACAGATTTTGGAGTCCCTTTATCCTTTTGGTGAGAAACTTTTGGGGTCTCTCCAATTGCTGCAGATGTCGGGCGAGATACATCCCGAATGGGGCATTGTACTCGATCATTGGTCTGATAAGTGAAGAGTACAGGGGAACAATGACCTCACTAGATCTGGATGTGAATCCCTTCATGATCAGGTGGGCAATGTAGAAGGTCTTTCTAACCACTTTAGCAACGTGAGTGTCAAAAGAAAGGCCACTGTCAACCTGGGTCCCCAGGTCCCTGATAACCTCTTCTGTGCTTAGTGGATTGCCACCTATATGGTAGCTTGAGGTTACCTTGTTTTTCCCGAAGGGTATGACTATACATTTTTTGGCATTTAACTTCAGGCCATGGCTCTGGCACCAGCTATCTGTTTCCATGAGTCCCTTCTGAAGGATATCCGTGTCCGATGCACTTTCCGCTATGGCGCCCAGTTTGGAGTCGTCTGCAAACTTTGTCAGCCAAAGACCTCCCATGTTGGCCTGTACTTCTGAGAAGTAGATGCCGAACAATAGAGGGCCAAGGACCGAGCCCTGTGGGACACCACTTGTGACCGGCTTGGAGTCTGACATAGCGCCAGCAACTCTAACCCTGTGGGTTCTGTCCTTAAGCCAGTTTGCAACCCATCTTGTGACATATGGGTTTACATTTAAGCTGGTAAGTTTTTTTACAATACCCGAGTGGGGTATTGTGTTGAAAGCCTTTGCAAGGTCAAGGTAGGCTGTATGGACTGCCTTTCCCTCATCAATGGCCTTGGTGACTGTTTCGAAGAAGTCGACCAAGTTCAAAAGGCATGATCTTCCCTTGACGCCAAACTGGGTCGGGTCCAATGTCTGCAAGTCCCCTATATCTTTGTTTATGAGCTCCATTATGATCCTCTCCATAGCTTTGCAGACTAGACTTGTTAAGCTTATGGGGCGGTAATTACCAGGGTCCGTAGAGGCACCACCTTTGTGGAGTGGGACCACAGTTGCCGTACGCCACTCCTTGGGCACGTATCCTGAGGTAAGGCAGAGATTAAACAGCTGCCTTATGTGCAGGTTTAATTCCTCATTTAGCTCGTGTAGCACACAGCCGGGGACACCATCTGGTCCCATTGATGCTGTGTTTTTAGCTTTAGAGAGAGCAGCTTTCACCTGCGCATTTGAGATGTCTGGGAGGCTACACTCTGCTGGGATAGTTATCTCTCCTTTAGGGGGGGAGAGGGGGGTAAAGTTTGCACTGAACCTGTCTGCCAGTATGTTGAAAAACAACAAACAAACAAACAAAAAAGTCTGAAACAGAGGAGACTGTATATTGATATCGCTCATTTGACCTCTTAATACAGAACTTCATTAGAACTAGCTACAACCTAAGGAATTCACTTTTACTTGCTGATGGAGATAATTTCCATTTAGTGTTTGCAGCTTACATAGTTAATTTACCCTTCACTTCATCAAAGTTTAGCTTTGTTTGTGAAGGTATGTGAAGCCATCCTCTGCAAACATTTTTCTACTAAATTTGTCAGTACTGGGGAAATAAAACATGAGACGGTTTGGCTGTATTTTCTGACAGTTGTATCATAAAGGCAGATAACTGCAACAATAGTATGCTTATGGATATGTATGATTACACATGACAAAAAGTGAACTTTTATTTGCTGATGAAAAGAATTACCATGTAGTGTTCGTAACATTTATTAAAAGACAATTCAATTGATTAATATTGTATTTGTTAGACATGTTAAATTAGAGTTTTATTAGTAATGGTATTTATATATTTTTTTGCCATCACTCATCCAAGGATTGGTGGTTTGTTTGATATGGAGAACACTTGGTAAAACCACAACCTAACGGCCAGTCGGCACTTTTTGCAGTTTTTTGGTTTTTAAAGTTGGTTGGTCGTGTCTGGTTTGTTTGATATCCAAGAGATACATAAGGACATAGCAAACTCTCCCTTTTGACCACTTATTTATAGTCAGGGGGGATCAAAGACAATTTATTTAAAGTTGCCTAGAAAATGTATTGAATCTTTGAATCCCTTAGTTGCATGTTCAATGCAATTATTAAAGATTTTTGTGATTTCCTGGATTGAGACAATTCAAGGTTCCTTGCAATGAAAACATTTTAATTGCAGTACATATTGAATTGTTGTACACTTCAGTCCTGTAAGTCAAAGGCTTTTAAGTACAAATAAAAATTTTAGTAACACCAGAGTAAACACTATAAGCATTTTATTGGAGTTAGTTCTAACTAGTAATTATTAGCACCAATTATCAGGTATGACAATAGGCACAACAGTAGCTTTTCCATGCATTGTTTTAATTTGATGGAAATTGGAATTTTTGTTTAAATAGCCATTGTTTCATCATTTGGCCTAGTACAAATCACTGATGATTTGTTTTTGTATGTGCAGTAGTTTTTAACTGACATCAGTAAGAACACTTCATTCTTATGTTTTTTTTCTGTAGTGTTAAAGGAATGTCTGTTCCTTTTTGGATGCTATCATTTTATGGAAATGAACAATATGAGATTTGAAAGCAGGTTCTGCAGAAAAAAAAAACACTTTTAATAATAATTATCTGCACAATCTTAGCTTTCAC